>NC_142363.1:319807-329807 GCF_059441175.1 Urocampus carinirostris | reverse complement strand
AATTGCATTACAGAAAATAAAGAACTTTATCACAATATTCTAATTTTCTGAGACAGTCCAGTATCTATACATAGACATATATATATATATATATATATATACATATATATACATATATATATATACATACATATATATATACATACATATATAAACACATACATATACAAACACATACATACATACATACATACATACATATATATATATTAATAAATATATATACACACATATGTATGAGCAGTGGAAACACAAAATGCCAAGACGCCCAATGATCTGTGTACAGTAAATTCAAAAAACGAACCTTACCTACCTGCAAAAGTTTGTAGAAGTAGGCATATTGGCGTGCTGTGTTTTTAAACTGCTTTAAGACATCTGGGATAGCTTGTGTGCCTAAAAGCAGCTCCACCTCTTCTGGCTTGTAGTACAGTGGGATACTGTAATCATGGGGAAGACTGCGAATGTACGGCAGCCACATGGAGGTAGGATTAGCCCGCTCACAAAGCAGATGGAGAGCAAGTGCCACATTGCCCATTGCGCTCAATATCCGGTCCTGATGTAGCAGTGGCCCTAAGGAAAAAGGTTGCATTTATAACTGAATGCTGCTTTGTCAAGATGCTCCAACTAGAGATAACAATAAAAAGCATATGTGTCTTTCCTTCCCACCACCTAACAATAAATGTGAAATGTACAGGGTTGGGTAGGGTTACTTTAACTTGATTACTTTTAATTACTTTTGGATTACTCCAATACCAAATATTCTAATAAAATACAAAAGAAACTAAATATGAATACAATTACTAAATTTTGTGCAGGCTTGGGAGTAATGGAATACATGGAACGGCAAAAATGATGTTGGCAAGCTGTTTGGATTTATTTTTCTTTTGTCGCATTTTAAGTTAGTTTTGCCGGAGATCAAAGAGATCAAAGCCAGGAGAGAAAGCTTAGCATGTGTTGTGAGTCATAATTGTATTTATATTTAGTTTATTTTGTCTTTTATTAGCATATTTGCTATTGGAGTTATCCAAAAGTAATTGAAAGTTAATCAAGTTAAAGTAACCCTACCCAACCCTGGAAATGTAATAAGTAGAGCAAGGGTCTCAAACCGAATTCTGTCGAGGGCTGCTGAACCTAGGGTCTTGATGAGGGTGGGCCAAATGGGGTTTTCCACTAATACAGTGCTGATAAAAACATTCCGCTGTTCTTAAAAGGACAGTCTTTTATATTTATCCACTAGAATGTTGCTGTAATCTGTAACGCAACCAAAAATGAGACCAAGGAAGACTACAAGCTAGAAGAGACTGAGAGCGAGCAAAAATAAGCCTTGTTCTTCCCATTTTTACCCAGTCTTTCTCAAAAAAGACAAAAAGAAGGGAAAAATATATATTTTTTAAAAGAACAAAAAATAGGGAAGAAGAAATAAGAAAAATGAGAGGAAAGGAAAAACGAGAATAAAAAGAAAAGAATGGGAGAAAAAAAGGAAAATAGAGAAAAATAAAGAAGGGAAAGGAACAGGGAATTAAAGAGAAAGACAAAAACAGTGTTACCTACTTATTTCTTTTTTTAAATTTTTCGATCAACTTTTTTTTATATGATGTAAACGGAATCGGCACCTTAGTATCATAATACAATTTGAATCGGGACCAAAGCATATCGTCCCCCAGCCTGGTGTACATGTTATATATTTTCATTGTCTCAGTTGAAATACATGTCAGCTTTCAGACTGACCGACATAGACTGACATGCATTGTTTGAACATCATTTATGGTTTATTATCCCAGAAGTATATGATTGCTTTTTTAGGAGAAAACAATTCAATAGCCATCATCAATTATATCAAAATCTCAATACCTGTTGAATCACAATTATTGCGAATCGCATTATAAATCCAATTAGCACCTTAGTATCGTGATATAATCGAATTGGGACCAAAGCATATCGTCCCAACCCTCTTAAAAAGATCACTTTACTTATTCTTGTTATCTTCTAATTCGGTTAATATTTACGTTCATTACCTAGAGTGGAGTTCTGTGCAGATTCCAAGGTCATCAACATCTTCCGAGGAATACACAAGAAAAGTTCTTCTGCCTAGTGGGTAAATAAAACCAGCAAAAGAAGTATTATATTTTTGGTAGAAATGTTCCAAATATAATCGACAGTAGTAGTAAATGGTATACTGTTGGAAAGACAGAAACAGTTCCTTAACTCATTGAATATCAGCAAGTGCCACTCTTGAGTCTAGACAACCCTGAAGTGCCAGCATTTTTGCCTTTCTTCCAAAGAGGGAAATTCATTCATTTTGGGTGCTCATTAGGCAGAATGATCTGTTTTCAGAGAGTAATTGCAATTTTCAGGGTTTGTAGAGCCTTTTCATGGCAAATTTAAGCAGTTTTCAAGCACTTTCAAGGCCAATTTTAATTTTTTCCCAGTACCATTAAAAGAAAATATCCAGTTTGAATAGTCTATTTTGCGGAGGCACAAATACATCTACGATTTAAATATTCGATTTTTAATGGTGCGTGTGCAATTAGCAAGACAGTAAATCGCAACTCTATTTGTGGATCTTAAGAAAGAAATCTCTCGCCATATATATGACATTTACAGTTTGACAAACTATTTCTCATAACAATTTACCACTTGGAAACGCCATCTTTTTTTTAAAAATAATTTTTTGTAATTGATACGTAATCCTTGACTAATACACATACTGTGCCCTGTTTAGATGTATCATGTAGCCAACTACTGAGTAGGAAACTGACAGAGATGGGAGTTAGCTCACACCTTGTAGAATGGATTACTGACTACCTGACAGGCAGACCCCAGTATGTGAAACAGGGGGGCTGTACATCGGACACTGTGGTTAGCAGCACAGGATCTCCGCAGGGGAACGTTCTCTCTCCGTTCCTATTCACTCTATATACATCGGACTTTAAGTACAACTCTGAGTCCTGCCATGTGCAAAAGTTTGCCGACGACACTGCGATCGTGGGATGTATCAGAAACGGGCAGGAGGAGGAGTACAGGAAATTGATTCAGGACTTTGTCCGATGGAGCGACGCAAACCACCTGCACCTAAACACCACCAAGACCAGAGAGATGGTGGTGGACTTCAGAAGAACCAGAACTCACCCGGTTCCTGTAACCATCAAGGGAGAATGTGTAGAATTTGTCCAGACCTACAAATACCTGGGTGTGCAGCTGGACAACAAACTGGACTGGACTGCCAACACAGAAGCTCTATGTAGGAAAGGGCAAAGCCGACTTTACTTCCTCAGAAGGCTGGCCTCCTTCAACATCTGCAAAAAGCTCCTGAAAATATTCTATGAGACAGTAGTGGCAAGCGCCCTCTTCCATGCGGCAGCGTGTTGGGGAGGCAGCGTCAAGAAGAAGGATGCCTCTCGTCTCAATAAACTGGCTAGGAAAGCGAGCTCTGTTGTGGGCAAAGAGCTGGACAGCCTAACAACAGTAGCTGAGAGACGAGCACTGTAAAAGCTGAGGTCAATCGTGGACAATCCATCGCATCCACTACACAGCATTATCTCCAGACAGAAGAGCAGTTTCAGCGACAGACTGCTGTCACTGTCTTGTACTACGGACAGACTGAAGAAATCTTTTCTTCCTCATGCCATGAGGCTCTTTAACTCCACCCGGCAGAGCAAAGGCCCACATTAAACCATACCACCTACATTGGATATTACCGAATCTTACTGCAATATGTATTCTGTGTAGCACTATTTAGTTACTCTATATAACACGCTACAGTGGGCATTTGCACGTCACACTGGGTATTTGTATATTGTATTCTTTTTGCTTTATTATTGTACTGTTCTCAGCTCAGGGATGCTGCTGGAAATGTGAATTTCCCTTAGGGGATGAATAAAGTATCTATCTATCTATCTATCTACCATCATAGCCAAAAATCTTAGTTAAGCTAGTCATCTCTGTGTGCAATGTTGCAAGTGAGATGGATTATAAGGCAAGACTGAAGACTTCGGCTGTACAGACAGTAAATACTCCCTCTGTGATTCCAATTGAGAGAAATTCAAGTTTGGAGATAGCTTTGCCGTTAGTGGGCCCAGGTTACGTTCCCGCCGACTCTGCAAGGGCAACGGTCTCGCGCTAGCAGACTCATCTCTTAGGAACTATGGAGGGGACTGAAACTTTCATTGTAGGTGCATGTCCACTGTGAGAGAGATAAACTAAAAAGAAAAATCCAGAAATCTCAATGCATGATTTTTAAACAATTTATTTGTGTGAAATAGCTGCAAAGAAGTATTTGAACACCTGAGAAAATGAATACTTATTTTGTTCACTGTACATACATACAACAAGCCCTAGCTTTATTTTTTTTTATTTTTGCAATCAAATGCCTGCAGATGAGTGTAGCATAGGCATATTATCTTGCAAACAGGTGAGACAATAGCTTGAAGCCTTACCTGGTACCTTGTCAAATTTGATCACAATCTGAATAGGTAAACATTGTATTTTACACATTTTTCTAATGGGTAAGTAGAGGAGTTTCCATAAGTGGCCATTTGGAAATGCCCAGTTTACAGCACTAAAAACATTGCAACTATACTTTGGTCTATTACTTAGACATTTTGTAAAAGTTATAAAAACATTTCTTTCTAGAAGATGTAATTTTTGTGAAAACTTGCAAGTAATAATGATGCATGAAATTGAATCACATGTGGCGTTACATACAGGGAGTGCAGAATTATTAGGCAAATGAGTATTTTGACCGCATCATCCTCTTTATGCATGTTGTCTTACTCCAAGCTGTATAGGCTCGAAAGCCTACTACGAATTAAGCATATCAGTTGATGTGCATCTCTGTAATGAGAAGGGGTGTGGTCTAATGACATCAACACCCTATATCAGGTGTGCATAATTATTAGGCAACTTCCTTTCCTTTGGCAAAATGGGTCAGAAGAGGGACTTGACAGGCTCTGAAAAGTCAAAAATAGTGAGATATCTTGCAGAGGGATGCAGCACTCTTAAAATTGCCAAGCTTCTGAAGCGTGATCATCGAACAATCAAGCGTTACATTCAAAATAGTCAACAGGGTAGCAAGAAGCATGTAGAAAAACCAAGGCGCAAAATAACTGCCCGTAAACTGAGAAAAGTCAAGCGTACAACTGCCAAGATGCCACTTGCCACCAGTTTTGCCATATTTCAGAGCTGCAACATCACTGGAGTGCCCAAAAGCACAAGGTGTGCAATACTCAGAGACATGGCCAAGGTAAGAAAGGCTGAAAAACGACCACCACTGAACAAGACACACAAGCTGAAACGTCAAGACTGGGCCAAGAAAAATCTCAAGACGGATTTTTCTAAGGTTTTATGGACTGATGAAATGAGAGTGAGTCTTGATGGGCCGGATGGATGGGCCCGTGGCTGGATCGGTAAAGGGCAGAGAGCTCCAGTCCGCCTCAGACGCCAGCAAGATGGAGGTGGGGTACTGGTATGGGCTGGTATCATCAAAGATGAGCTTGTGGGGCCTTTTCGGGTTGAGGATGGACTCAAGCTCAACTCCCAGTCCTACTGCCAGTTTCTGGAAGACACCTTCTTCAAGCAGTGGTACAGGAAGATGTCCGCATCCTTCAAGAAAAACATGATTTTCATGCAGGACAACGCTCCATCACACGCATCCAAGTACTCCACAGCGTGGCTGGCAAGAAAGGGTCTAAAAGAAGAAAAACTAATGACATGGCCTCCTTGTTCACCTGATCTGAACCCCATAGAGAACCTGTGGTCCCTCATCAAATGTGAGATTTACAAGGAGGGAAAACAGTACACCTCTCTGAACAGTGTCTGGGAGGCTGTGGTTGCTGCTGCACGCAATGTTGATCGTGAACAGATCAAAGCACTGACAGAATCCATGGATGGCAGGCTTTTGAGTGTCCTTGCAAAGAAAGGTGGCTATATTGGTCACTGATTTGTTTTTGTTTTGTTTTTGAATGTCAGAAATGTATATTTGTGAATGTTGAGCTGTTATATTGGTTTCCCTGATGAAAATAAATAATTGAAATGGGTAAACATTTGTTTTTTGTTAAGTTGCCTAATAATTATGCACAGTAATAGTCACCTGCACACACAGATATCCTCCTAAAATAGCTAAAACTAAAAAAGCCCCACTCCAACTTCCAAAATATTCAGCTTTGATATTAATGAGACTTTTGGGTTCATTAAGAACATGGTTGTTGTTCAATAATAAAATTAATCCTCAAAAATACAACTTGCCTAATAATTCTGCACTCCCTGTATGTTTATTTTGCTGTCTAATTTGAATACACAGAGTTATTTCTAGAATTTCATTGGCTAACCAATGTGGCAATCAGCATTTAAATCAGTTACTATTGGCTAAATATATTAGGAGCTAAAGATGGTGATCTTCGTATAATCAATACAGGCCCTGATAACTAATGCAGGCTGTGGGCAGTAAAAAACCCAAAAGGGGTGTCCAATCAAAAGGTCAGAGGCTAACATTCCTGAGAAGATAGAACTACTTTTCAAAGGGCAGCACAGACCACAGATTATTGCAAACCCCAGACTATTATTACACCATTACTTAATATAAAACCTACATGAGGGCAAAGAAAAACTCAAAACCTCAACATGAGGAAAATGAAGAAACCTTGAGAAGGGACTGAACACAAGGTAATCCCCCTTCCAGGATGACCAGGTTGCAATGGATGTTTTAATAACAACTACTTGATACCATGATTTCATAATCTCATCTTACTTCTTTGAGTGAATTACACAAGAGCAGACATCCACAAAGTTTATGAGATGTCTAAACAAGCACATTTCTGAGGAGACCACATAACCTAAAGTCTAGCTTTCCTCAACAACAGAACACTCAAATTAAGGCTAGACAAAATAATTCCATTGAAATATACAAATAGCTGGAGGGCCACTAGCTGCTGCACCAACCAGGCCTACCATAAATGATACATGTATATAGTTGTAAATGTATTTCATATGGATATCAACTCCTCTGTATTTATTTTTGCTTGTATTGTTCTCACTGAGTTCAATGCTGAATACTTGTGCCTATGTTTTGATGATTACACTGACCTCTCATCCCTTATGTTTTAGTTACTGTGTGAAATTGAGCATAGAAATACACATCTCTCCCAAAAGATAAGACAAGACTCCAGCAGTGGTCCTACAACATTTGTTAAGGACAAAGGGCCACATAAGTGGACCAGAAGTATGTGAATCGTGGTATTTATATTTACATGTACATATGTATGTATGTATGTATATATGTATGTATATATATATGTATATATATATATATATATACATGTTTACATGTACATACAAGTTTTTCTCAATTTCCCATATTGTATATCAGATTTTGTGTTCCTTCAGAGGACCAATTTGTGCACGAGAATCATAATCTACCTTGCTCTTACTGACTACATTCAGAATCATAAAATGAGGCAATATTCAGAAATTATAACTAACTATGCTAACATGTAGAACTTGAAGACTTAAAAATACTTTTATATGGAAAACAACTCATTTTTTTTCCTGCAGTAATTGATAAGCAACAAATTATATAAACGTGAATGCAACGATTACAAATATTTTAGAAGTAATTATTTAGACTCATGTAGGTCATGTTTTGTGTTCAGGAACCCAGACGTAACCAACAACAGACAACAAATGCATACAGTGCAAACTATGTTACATGTATGGGGAAACAGATAGATTCCTTAGGAAGGCCTCTACTAATGTGAAAGATAAGAAAAAAAATCCATCATGTACGAGTGTGCTGGCCTAACTCCAGATGGTGATAAAGGCAAAGTGGGTGTCCATCACAAAGCACCCCTTTCCTAGATGTCTACACCCTCGCCTTGTTGCTAGTGAGAGAAAAAAGAAATGGCTGGTTCCAAGTAAGTTGGCGTTCTGTATTACACCTCACGTCAGTTTCCTTCCACTGTTTCCGTAAGCATATTCCCCACCCCTTAGAACAGTGATTCCTAAAAGTGACTATCGAAAAAACTAATTGAACTGTTTATCAAGTCAAGTCAAATTTATTTGTATAGCCCTTAATCACAAAGAGTCTCAAAGAGCTGCACAGATCAAAGACTATTGTAAACTATTAATACAGACGGTTAGAACACCATCCCCTCATCTAAAACCTATATGAGGGCAAATGATACACTTATTATCAACATAACGTATAGGTCAGGGGTGGCCAACCATTCAGCGACTAAGAGCCAATATTTCGTCTGTGTTACTACAAAGAGCCACATCATAGTTGTTAACGGGGGCGAGTTGATTATTTTTTTTCTTTGTTACTAAAAATGCCACATTATACACATAAACATCTTTTAATCATGTACGCACGCATACACAAATCTCTACTCGACTAGATCTGATGAAAATAACCACACCAACATGATAATATCAATAATTTTCAACAATTAACATTGTGAGCACTGTTCCAGATCCATTATCGACTTGAGGTCTGAGAGCTTGGGATAGTCCTTGTCCTTCTCTTCCATGAACAGTTTCACTGGATCCAAAAGCTCAAAGAAGCGAGATAGTACCTGGCTTTTTGACAGCCACCTCACAGTGCAGTGCAGCGGCAGGTCACCTGGAAGTCCTTGGTCCAGTTCAGCGATGATATTCCTGAATATCCTCCGGTTAAGCGCATGTGTGCAGATGAAGTTGACGATTTCCATCACAGGTTTCATGACGTTGTCAAATTTGAGTGATTTAGACACGAGTTGCTCCCTGTGGATGATGCAGTGGAAATCCCAAAAGTCTGGAAATGTTTGATCAGCTTTGTACAGTCCCACAAGCCCGTTCATTGATCCGATGATGGCTGGCGCTCCATCCGTAGCTCTTGCAGTTAGTTTGTTTGCAGGTCAGTATGCAACTGTTATTCAACAGCTGCATTAATATTGGATATTCTTCGTTCCATACTGTGGCGAGACAGTTGAACATCTGATTTGCTCGGTTTTAGTTTGTTGTCTACAGGAGCCAAGATTTCAAAGGCGTCAATGACGCATTTTTAATGAATTCTCTTTCGTTGTATAGCTTTTTAGCCCGTGCTATGTTCCAAGCTAACTGATACGAAGCAAGCGTTACGGTCTCAGAGTGTTTCATAATTTTTTTGAAAGAAATGCAACTGTTTTTCTGCTTTGCTTTTCGTAGTCAACAACTTTTTCTTACTAAGTTCAGTCCCTTTTGGAAATTCCTGTTCGATGTTAGGGTGGAGTGAGCTGAATTGACGCTGAAGATTTGAAGCTTTGAATGTGCTAATGCCGCGTTACGTATAAGGCAGATAGGCTTGCCATTACGTTCAATAAAATAATATAAACTATCCCATTCTGGCAAAAACGTACTGTGTTCTTCTTCATATTTTAGTTTGGCTGTGCCTTTTTACCTGCCATTTCAAGAGGTAATTTCACATAAATTGACTACAATACATTTTGTCAAACAAATATTTTCTCGTCGCTCGTTTTACGTCACTAAAACAGACATTCATTGTCGGAGTGCCATCTAGCTGTAGGGAAGGCAAATTACAGTGCCGGCTAAACATTCTTGATGCATGTCATGTTACAGCTTCGAAAGAGCCGCATTAAACAAGTTTATAACAGCTCCTAAAGAGCCGCATGAAACTAGTTCAAGAGCCGCATGCGGCTCGAGAGCCGCGGGTTGGCCACCCCTGGTATAGGTTATTAATATGCTATAGAGTAGAAGTGTGTTTTAAGCTGAGATTTAAACATTTCCACTGAGGTTGCAGATCGAATTTCAGGGGGAAGAGCATTCCACAGCACCGGGGCCCAGATGGAGAATGCTCTCGAACCTGCGGATCTCTTCTTGGCTCTTGGGATCACTAGTAGACCAGCGTTTTCAAATCAAAGGCTCCGGACCGGAACATAGGGGGAAATTAAATCTGAAAGATATGAGGGAGCATATCCTTGAATGATTTTGTATACTACCAACAGAACCTTGAAATCGCATCTTTGGCAGA
>NC_142363.1:287307-314807 GCF_059441175.1 Urocampus carinirostris | reverse complement strand
TTAGATGATTCAGGTGATTAGTTGAATAGCCTACTTGTATACTTTTTCATGATATTCTAATATTTTGAGATAGGATTTTTGAGTTTTCTTAAGCTGTAAGCCAAATTCAGCAATATTAAAATAATAAAAGGCTTGAAATAGTTCAGTTGATGTGTAATGAATCCAGAATGTATGACATTTTTGTTTTTTAAATTGCATTACAGAAAATAAAGAACTTTATCACAATATTCTAATTTTCTGAGACAGTCCAGTATATATATATATATATATATATATATATATATATATATATACATACATATATATATATATATATATATACATACATATATATATATATACATACATATATACATACATATATATATATATATATACATACATATATATATATATACATACATATATACATACATATATATATATATACATACATATATACATACATATATATATATATACATACATATATACATACATATATATATATATACATACATATATACATACATATATATACATACATATATATATATATATACATACATATATACATATATACATACATATATACATATATACATACATATATATACATACATATATATATATATACATACATATATACATATATACATACATATATACAGGGAGTGCAGAATTATTAGGCAAGTTGTATTTTTGAGGATTAATTTTATTATTAAACAACAACCATGTTCCTAATGAACCCAAAAGTCTCATTAATATCAAAGCTAAATATTTTGGAAGTTGGAGTGGGGCTTTTTTAGTTTTAGCTATTTTAGGAGGATATCTGTGTGTGCAGGTGACTATTACTGTGCATAATTATTAGGCAACTTAACAAAAAACAAATGTATACCCATTTCAATTATTTATTTTCATCAGGGAAACCAATATAACAGCTCAACATTCACAAATATACATTTCTGACATTCAAAAACAAAACAAAAACAAATCAGTGACCAATATAGCCACCTTTCTTTGCAAGGACACTCAAAAGCCTGCCATCCATGGATTCTGTCAGTGCTTTGATCTGTTCACGATCAACATTGCGTGCAGCAGCAACCACAGCCTCCCAGACACTGTTCAGAGAGGTGTACTGTTTTCCCTCCTCCTAAATCTCACATTTGATGAGGGACCACAGGTTCTCTATGGGGTTCAGATCAGGTGAACAAGGAGGCCATGTCATTAGTTTTTCTTCTTTTAGACCCTTTCTTGCCAGCCACGCTGTGGAGTACTTGGATGCGTGTGATGGAGCGTTGTCTTGCATGAAAATCATGGTTTTCTTGAAGGATGCGGACTTCTTCCTGTACCACTGCTTGAAGAAGGTGTCTTCCAGAAACTGGCAGTAGGACTGGGAGTTGAGCTTGAGTCCATCCTCAACCCGAAAAGGCCCCACAAGCTCATCTTTGATGATACCAGCCCATACCAGTACCCCACCTCCACCTTGCTGGCGTCTGAGGCGGACTGGAGCTCTCTGCCCTTTACCGATCCACCCACGGGCCCATCCATCTGGCCCATCAAGACTCACTCTCATTTCATCAGTCCATAAAACCTTAGAAAAATCCGTCTTGAGATTTTTCTTGGCCCAGTCTTGACGTTTCAGCTTGTGTGTCTTGTTCAGTGGTGGTCGTTTTTCAGCCTTTCTTACCTTGGCCATGTCTCTGAGTATTGCACACCTTGTGCTTTTGGGCACTCCAGTGATGTTGAAGCTCTGAAATATGGCAAAACTGGTGGCAAGTGGCATCTTGGCAGCTGTACGCTTGACTTTTCTCAGTTCACGGGCAGTTATTTTGCGCCTTGGTTTTTCTACACGCTTCTTGCGACCCTGTTGACTATTTTGAATGTAACGCTTGATTGTTCGATGATCACGCTTCAGAAGCTTGGCAATTTTAAGAGTACTGCATCCCTCTGCAAGATATCTCACTATTTTTGACTTTTCAGAGCCTGTCAAGTCCCTCTTCTGACCCATTTTGCCAAAGGAAAGGAAGTTGCCTAATAATTATGCACACCTGATATAGGGTGTTGATGTCATTAGACCACACCCCTTCTCATTACAGAGATGCACATCACCTGATATGCTTAATTGGTAGTACGCTTTCGAGCCTATACAGCTTGGAGTAAGACAACATGCATAAAGAGGATGATGTGGTCAAAATACTCATTTGCCTAATAATTCTGCACTCCCTGTATATATAGAGAGAGGGCGACAGCCGGTCCCCAAACACCAGCTGGGGACCGGCCCATAGAGGGCGACAGCCAGTCCCCAAACACTGGCCGGGGACCGGCCCACAGGAGGGCGACAGCCAGTCTCCAAACACCGGCCGGGGACTGGCACAAATTCTAAGAGGTACAAGCCCCTGGTGACCCGACAATAAAACTTAGTAGAATTTTCTAAGTCTTGCAAGCCAATGGTGGCCCGACGAGTCCCCAAACACCAGCCCGGTTTTGAGCCACTAGTGTCGGCCTATAAGTCCCCAAACACACGGTTTTAAGCCCACATGTCCCCAAACACAAGCCCGGTTTTAAGCCCCCAATGGCGGTCAAAAGTCCCCCAACAGTACCCCGGTTTTAAGCCCCCAATGGCGGTCAAAAGTCCCCCAACAGTACCCCGGTTTTAAGCCCCCAGTGGCGGTAACAATTCCCCCAACAGTACCCCGGTTTCAGGCCCACATGTCCCCAAACACCAGCCCGGTTTTAAGCCCCCAATGGCGGTCACAAGTCCCCCAACAGTACCCCGGTTTTATGCCCACAGTTCCCAATACACAAGCCCAGTTTGAAGCCCCTAATGGCGGTCACAAGACCCCCAGCACTAGCCCGGTTTTATGCCCACAGTTCCCAATACACAAGCCCAGTTTGAAGCCCCCAATGGCAGTCAGAAGTCCCCCAACAGTAGCCCGGTTTTATGCCCACAGTTCCCAATACACAAGCCCAGTTTGAAGCCCCCATTGGCGGTCACAAGTCCCCCAACAGTAGCCCGGTTTTATGCCCACAGTTCCCAATACACAAGCCCAGTTTGAAGCCCCCATTGGCGGTCACAAGTCCCCCAACACTAGCCCGGTTTTATGCCCACAGTTCCCAATACACAAGCGCAGTTTGAAGCCCCCAATGGCGGTCACAAGTCCCCCAACAGTAGCCTGGTTTTATGCCCACAGTTCCCAATACACAAGCGCAGTTTGAAGCCCCCAATGGCGGTCACAAGACCCCCAGCACTAGCCCGGTTTTATGCCCACAGTTCCCAATACACAAGCCCAGTTTGAAGCCCCAAATGGCGGTCACAAGTCCCCCAACACTAGCCCGGTTTTATGCCCACAGTTCCCAATACACAAGCCCAGTTTGAAGCCCCCAATGGCGGTCACAGGTCCCCCAACACTAGCCCGGTTTTATGCCCACAGTTCCCAATACACAAGCCCAGTTTGAAGCCATTAGTGGCGGGCACAAATCCCCAAACACAAGCCAACATGTATTCCGTTACTCCCCAAGCTTGTGTGTGTATATATATATATATATATATATATATATATATATATATATACAAATGCATATAAACACATTAAATAAATAATACATATTTACACAGATGTGTAAGATAAATACCAGGCATCCCTAAAAAGTTACCCTTTTGTTTGTTGCGGATTTTCTCCACCAGTCTTCTTATATGGATATATTCCTCCCACTCTTCACAGGTAGAAGGCGCTTCAGTGGTGCATGCTGAAACAAGGAGAAAAACAATTATACCTCCTTATACTGTACAGGGTTCATTTATCTTTTTTATGCCGAAATTCAACCACTTTATCCAAAATGTTTAAAAGAAATCCCGCGTGAATCATGGATTTTGCAGAGCTATGAATAAATCTGCTATTTACATTTACCATTTTGAATTATGTCAAGTCAAGTTAAGTCACATTTATTTATATAGCCCTTAATCACAAAAATGTCTCAAAGGACTGCACAGGATTATAATTACACAATTACCTGATCTTAAACCAGCATGCGGGCAAGGAAAAACTCAAAACATCAGCGTGAGAGAAAAAAGAAACCTTGAGAATGCGTGTGCATTCATCAAGACATTTTTAGATCTTGAGTAAGTCGCGAATGTCTCTTTGGATTCTAACAATATGTGTGAAAATATTATTCAGAAAAAGCTTTCCCCATATAGATGTGGTGTACATAATCAGTTGCAGGAAGCTCTACCCATTACAATTTACCACTGGGAAACGCTACCTTCATTGTTTTCATGGCCTATAACAAGGGTCTCCAAGCTTTTTCAATCATTGAGGTTTTGTCACTAATTGGCGCAAAGGGCACACCGATATAAATTTCTAAAATAGCAACTTAGCAATATGGTTAATCACATTGCACTGCTATTAATTTGGAGGTTCCTGCACCTCAACAATAATGAGACTGCAGATAAAGCAGACAAATTGTACAAAGTGCTTTCTGTGTTGGATCACCTGCTCAAAAAATTCAATGGCTTCTATAAGTAGATCTTACAACATCACCACCCAAGACGGTGCTGTTCTACGGCGGAATCGTCGTCACTTCCTGACATCGTCAGCTTTATGCCGCACTCAACCATCGTCTACAGAAAGTGCCGAAGTGCAGTTACAGTCTACTATTCAAGCAGAGACTGTCCCTGCAGTCCAGGCTATAGGTCCATCTGACACACCTCCACCAAGACAGATTGTGACCAGATCTGGAAGGGTGTGTACACCTGTTAACAGGCTTGACCTGTGAATGAGTTAAAATTCATTACGGCCTTTGGGGGGAGTTAGGAAATGGAAGAGAGGCAACACACACAGGCGACTAATTGTTCTTGTTCGGATGATAATGCTGTGAAAAGAAAAAGAGCAAAAAAATTAAAAAAAATAAAATAAAAATATTGTCCCAGAAATGTGTTGTGACCAAAGGTCATGATTAAGATGACATATTGTTTGCACATTGTAGTTGCAATTACTGCTTTGAATCTAAAACAGTGATTTGAATGCCAATTTCATTTAGCAATGTGCAACTGACCGTTGATTATTCGATTTATTGTTATGGTAAGATAATGTCAGATCTACCGATTATTGTTTTTAGACAGCCTTGTGAGATGTTGCTATTTGTTTCTTTCAAAAAAAAAAGTCATATATGGTAATTGATTGTGCCTGCACAGCAGACTAGTTATTACAGTACACAGACCGAGTGGAGTCGGGAAGATTTTTGTAACGGAGTGAAGAAGCTATATCGTGTTCTGTAAATAAACAACGTTCATATTGAGTTTAAAGAGGACTCCTGTGCTAAATTGTGTGTGAAAAAAAATAGGACTCCTTCCATCTTTGACGTTCTCCATGTTACATTTCTTACTGATTGTATGGGGTGGAGAGGTGTCTTTATGCAGCTAACGACCTCAAAGAGGTGTATCTGATTCAAGATGATGCATGGAGTGCAGGTAGACTTCTAATGGGCGAACTTGCAGGTCTTTCAGGGTGAGAATTCTAGATTATACACAGGTGTTCAAATACTTATTAGCAGCTGTATCACATAAATAAATTGTTAAAAAAAAAAATCATGCATTGTGATTTCCTGGATTTTTCTTTTTAGTTTATCTCTCTCACAGTGGACATGCACCTGCAATTAAAATTTCAGACCCCTCCATGCTTTTTAAGTGGAAGAAATAGCAAAATGGCAGGGTGTCCAAATACTTATTTTCTTTGCTTTATGTTAATAATCTGAAGTTTTCCTAGTTTCCAGAAGCTTTCTGATTTAGTTGTGCTGTATGTTACTGCTGAGATATTCCTACCAAAATTTAGGGCTCCTGGTGAACCCAAGAGCCAGAAATAAGTCTGCAGGATCGAGGGAATTTTCCGTTTGTACTCTAGTATGTACGACTTGAAAGTTTTTTTTTTCTTTCAAAACAAAATACTTTGCTCCTGTATCAGTTTTGTCACACGCCGCTGACCATCAACGCTGATGTGCGGCTCATCTCTTACGGCCGGGATAAAGCTTTAACAGACTAGTGGTCGTAAGTAGGGGAGAGCCTGGTTTGCTAGGTGCTATGTTTCCAACCAATGATTACCCTATAAGTGCACTTGCTCTGTAATATTCTTAAGAGTTCTTTTTAGAGTGGAACATACACGGCATGGTCCAAGATACTGTTGTGGAGAAGTCTGTGGTGGACTAGGAAAGAAAAAGATTTTCAAAGCTTTAAACATCAACAGCTTTTCTCTGTGTGAGGACAATGTGCTCAGGGGATATACTGCTTTCAGGCCAAGCATATTGTTTTGCACTGTAGCCAAAAAGTTTCATTATGGTTTTGTCTGACCAGAGCAACTTTCACTACATGGTACTTTGGTTTGAAAAGTCACGACATCAAGAACCTACAACATCCCGAGGGATATACAGAGACCACCGGGATCTCCCTGGGTGACCAGCCTGCCCAACAAGCGACGGAGACGGCGGAGGGAGCGAACGCAGAGGCGGGGCTGTCGGTCGGGCCTAGCTGCTAGTCTAAGAAGAATACCACACAGACCAGCGCTTCCGAGCATGTTCCTGACTAAGGGCAGATCCATCGTTCACAAAATTTGTGAATTGAAGCTGTGGATCGCTACCAACAGTTTCGTCCGGAATTGCAGTATTTCTGTCATTACTGAGTCTTGGCTTGACCCACGGATCCCCAATGCTGCAGTCCAGCTAGAGGACACACGCTACACTGGCACGACCGAGACGGAGACTCTGGTAAGAACAGGGGTGGGGGACTATGCGCTTACGTGCATAACGCATGTTGCAATACCAGCAGAATCATTGACAGCTTGCACACCCCGACGGAGCTTTTATCGTCGCTGGTGACTGTAATCAGGAATGCTTAAGGACTGTCTTTCCCAAATTCATTCAATACATGGGGGGGACAAAACACTGGACCTGGTTTACAGTAAAATCAAACATGCGTACAGAGCCACCCCTCTCCCCCACCTAGCTGTATCCGACCATCTCAGTCTGTTCCTCACCCCCTCATACACCCCACTCCGGAGGAAGACAAATCCTGCAAGAAGAACAATACAAACATGGCCTGAGGGAGCTCTCTCTCAGCTGCAGGACTATTTTCACCGGACTTGCTGGGAGGTAATTGAACATCATGACCTCCAGGAGTATACTGAGACTGTACTATCTTATATTAGACAATGTTTGGACAATGTCACAGTAAATACAAAAATCAGGGTCTACCTGAACCAAAACCCCTGGATGTCCAGCGAAGTACGCACCCTCCTAAAACACCGCAACACTGCCTTCAGGTCTGGAGACATGGCTATTTACAGCATAGCCAGGGCTGACCTGAAGAGAGGCATTAAGGATGCAAAGGCAACCTACACGAGGAGGATCGAGGACCACTTCACTGGAATTGACTTGGAGGAGGTGGCAGGGTATACAACAGATCACAAACTACAGAAGCAACAACCTGGCGACTGTTGGGGATTCACTAGCTGCGGATCTTAACCAGTGCTTTGCCCGCTTTGAAGCTGAAAGGCCACCAGCAGTCACACCCCACCCACCAACAACCAGCAGCAACAGACTGACACTTCAGGAGCATAAAGTAAGACGTGTGCTGAGAACCGTATACCCAGGTAGCCAGCTGGCCCAGATGAAGTACAAGGGAGGGTACTCAGGTACGACGCTGAACCGCTGCCTGGGGTCTTCACCACCATCTTCAACGAGTCCCTGTCAAAAGCTTCAAAACCTCCACCATCACTCCCATTCCCAAGAAGTCAGCAGTGGAAAGCATAACGACTATAGGCCTATTGCACCTTCACCTGGGGTCATGAAGTGCTTTGAGAGGTTGGTGCCCCAGCACATCAAGGACTACCTACCGCCCACACTGGACCCCCATCAGTTTGCCTACAGGGCAAACCGCTCCACTGATGGCACCATAATCACCGCATATCACCGGGTGAACTACATCAGAATGCTCTTCCTGGACATCAGCTCAGCCTTCAATACCATTATCCCAGACATCCTGGTGGAGAAACTCTTATCCCATAGGACTCTCTTCCTCCATCTGCTACTGGATAATGGACTTCCTCTCAAACCGCCCACAGTCCGTGAAACTCGGCTACCACATCTCTCACACCCTAACACTGAGCACCGTCTCCCCCCAAGAATGTGTACTGAGTCCCCTGCTTTTCGTCCTCTACACATCCGACTGTTCACCGACCCACCTCACAAACACAATTGTTAAGTTCGCCCACGCCAGTTCCAGTCGGCCTCATCTCTGAAGGGGACGAGGCGGCGTAAAGGGATCAGGTGGAGTCACTGACAACCTCCTATTGAACACCACAAAAACAAAGGAAGTCATACTGGACTTCAGGAGGAAAAGCAAGGACTGAGCAACACTCATTATCAATGGAGACTGTGTAGAGAGTGTGCTCTCTTTCAAATTCCTGGGTGTGCACATCTCCGATGACCTCACCTGGTCTGTAAACACCAGAGCTGTGTTAGGGAAGGCCTAGCAGCGGCTCCATTTCCTGAGAGTGCTCAGGAAAATTAATCTGCAACAGCAATACTGGTGTCCTTCTACAGAGCCCCAGTGGAGAGCATTGTGGCGTACTGCATCACAGTGTGGTATGCTGGGTGCACGGCAGCAGACAGGAAAATACTTCAGAGGGTCATCAAATGTTGGAATTATATACATACAGGGAGTGCAGAATTATTAGGCAAATGAGTATTTTGACCACATCATCCTCTTTATGCATGTTGTCTTACTCCAAGCTGTATAGGCTCGAAAGCCTACTACCAATTAAGCATATCAGGTGATGTGCATCTCTGTAATGAGAAGGGGTGTGGTCTAATGACATCAACACCCTATATCAGGTGTGCATAATTATTAGGCAACTTCCTTTCCTTTGGCAAAATGGGTCAGAAGAGGGACTTGACAGGCTCTGAGAAGTCAAAAATAGTGAGATATCTTGCAGAGGGATGCAGCACTCTTAAAATTGCCAAGCTTCTGAAGCGTGATCATCGAACAATCAAGCGTTACCTTCAAAATAGTCAACAGGGTCGCAAGAAGCGTGTAGAAAAACCAAGGCGCAAAATAACTGCCCGTGAACTGAGAAAAGTCAAGCGTACAACTGCCAAGATGCCACTTGCCACCAGTTTTGTCATATTTCAGAGCTGCAACATCACTGGAGTGCCCAAAAGCACAAGGTGTGCAATACTCAGAGACATGGCCAAGGTAAGAAAGGCTGAAAAACGACCACCACTGAACAAGACACACAAGCTGAAACGTCAAGACTGGGCCAAGAAAAATCTCAAGACGGATTTTTCTAAGGTTTTATGGACTGATGAAATGAGAGTGAGTCTTGATGGGCCAGATGGATGGGCCCGTGGGTGGATCGGTAAAGGGCAGAGAGCTCCAGTCTGCCTCAGACGCCAGCAAGGTAGAGGTGGGGTACTGGTATGGGCTGGTATCATCAAAGATGAGCTTGTGGGGCCTTTTCTGGTTGAGGATGGACTCAAGCTCAACTCCCAGTCCTACTGCCAGTTTCTGGAAGACACCTTCTTCAAGCAGTGGTACAGGAAGAAGTCCGCATCCTTCAAGAAAAACATGATTTTCATGCAGGACAACGCTCCATCACACGCAACCAAGTACTCTACAGCGTGGCTGGCAAGAAAGGGTCTAAAAGAAGAAAAACTAATGACATGGCCCCCTTGTTCACCTGATCTGAACCCCATAGAGAACCTGTGGTCCCTCATCAAATGTGAGATTTACAAGGAGGGAAAACAGTACACCTCTCTGAACAGTGTCTGGGAGGCTGTGGTTGCTGCTGCACGCAATGTTGATCGTGAACAGATCAAAGCACTGACAGAATCCATGGATGGCAGGCTTTTGAGTGTCCTTGCAAAGAAAGGTGGCTATATTGGTCACTGATTTGTTTTTGTTTTGTTTTTGAATGTCAGAAATGTATATTTGTGAATGTTGAGCTGTTATATCGGTTTCCCTGATGAAAATAAATAATTGAAATGGGTATACATTTGTTTTTTGTTAAGTTGCCTAATAATTATGCACAGTAATAGTCACCTGCACACACAGATATCCTCCTAAAATAGCTAAAACTAAAAAAGCCCCACTCCAACTTCCAAAATATTCAGCTTTGATATTAATGAGACTTTTGGGTTCATTAAGAACATGGTTGTTGTTCAATAATAAAATTAATCCACAAAAATTCAACTTGCCTAATAATTCTGCACTCCCTGTATATTTATCCTACAGTTGACATTAATATGTTATAAGTGTTCTCAGCCCTTCTTGTTTAGTTTTCAGCTGTAAGCGGTTCTTCAAGGCCATGAGTTGTTCTTTGTACAGTCATCTTACATACCAATGAGAAACAACTTGACCTGGTATATGCAATAACTCAAGTTGTTTCTAAGAAGAAAGGAGGACAGAGGCCACCTGTGATCATCGGGCGGAAAGCAAGGAGTGCGAAAGAAGATTTAATTAACTCCGCGTAGCAACAGTCAGAATGAAGTCTCCATCAGTAAGATAGAGAACTTCCTTTGGAGGCGGAAACTTATGGACAATAGAATAAAAGTAAGATAAAGAACCGAGACGGGGCTTCGCGACGGGGCCACAGAGAAGAGAGTGAGTAGGAGATTTGTAACAGCCCGGTCTCCGCCGCTCTCATTATAATGATTAATTATTAAACCAAAGATTAATTAAATAACCAATTCTCAATGACCGATTCTCTATGTCTTCTTCGTTTATCTTCTTTTCAGAGCGTTGTATTAAAAATGTTGGGGACTTAAACCTAACATCAACACAGCCAAGAGAATCATTGGTTGCTATCTGCCCAGTTTGGAGGACATTGCCTGCTCTCGCTACCTCAGCAGAGTAGAAATCATCATCAAGGACTCCTCTCACCCCGGCCAACACCTTTTTGACCTGCTGCCCTCCGGCAGACGCTACAGGTCACACAAAACAAAAACAAACAGACTCAGAGACAGTTTATTTTCACGAGCCATCACCACCCTAAATACACACTGCACAAAAAAAACCTCTCCACAAACGCTCTTTAAGAAGGAATACCAATGCAAACACACTACCTCATACAGATGTAAAATTTTGTTCATGCCTATTCTTACTTTGCACAATTTACCTATATGCACTACTGCATATTGCACTACTACGATCCCCTGTAAGTAAACACCCAATGTAAATATCTTCTGATTTCACATGCCCACACTTTCTTGCGTAAATCTTTTGTATATATATCCAAATTATATATATATGTAAATTTATCTTTTATCTTATAGCAGTCTATATGTGTGACTGGAGTGCCATGTCCAATTTTGTTGTCACAATATGTTTGAATGAAAAATGGAAATTAATAAAAACTTCATTTTAAACTTTAAAATAAAAACAGAACAAAAACAATAACTCAACAACAAAACAATGTTGTTGAGTTATTAAATACACCAATAAAAATAACAATAGTAATAATACTAGACAATTTCTGCGGCAATTGTAAGAGTTGTGATGGATCTGGCAAATGTTGGTAGAGAATCGGTAGCGTTGAGTTGTTAGCATTATGATTTAGCATAAAGTTATTAACTCAGAGAGATGTATTTGTAATTTTTTATTTGGTTCTGTGGGGGGGGACCTGGGCTGGCTAGAATACAGCTAGAATTAGTAAGCATAGCATCAACCTCTCATCGCTAATACTTGGGGTGGCTATGCCAGCCCAACTAATCAACAGTGTTTACAGCTAGCTTGCGCTAATATTTGGGCTGTCTATGCCAGCCCAACACTTTGCTAGCGGCGCACATAGGTGTTAGCATCCTCTCTCACTAGGATCCACTCTTTGGAATTCACCATTTACCCATGTTAAAGGTAATGTGGGTTGGGCCCCCTCAAGCCACCCTGGACAGTCCCTGGTTCCTATGACTACCCTTGGGAAAAGCTCTGTTTACCATGGCTCTCCATTTTATTGAATGGGCCCATGTATTTTGGATGGGAGACTCTCAAAATACATTAGTCCGGATGGGGACTTTTTTTGATCCAAACTTTTTAGCATAAAGAAGTTAGCATTTAGCCGTTAGCATCACTTTTTAGCATGTAACCATTAGCATAACTTATTAACATGAGATCATTAGCATAATTTGTAAATATGAATTCGTTAAAATATTGCCATTACCAAAAAATTTTAGCATGAAGAAGTTAGCATTTAGCTTTTAGCATCACTTTTTAGCATGTATCCATAAGCATAACTCATTAACATGAGCCCATTAGCATATTTAGTAAATGTAACGGGTGTAATAATAACTTTTGTTTTATTGAAATTCCTGCTGAAATATGTGTATAGTTTTTGGTAAATGTCCTGCAATGCTGAGTCCAACAGTGCCATCTGCTGGTATGGGGTGGGGTGTAGTGGGTTTTACATAATTCACCCACGGAACCATTGTTTAGTTAGCGAGTTCCTAGGGGGACTCTTAATTCGGCCGTCTCGAGCCACTCTCGTGTTTGTTTTGTGATTGCAAGTTTAAATGTCATTAAAGCAGCTTTCGTTGGCACCTTTGGTTGACACTCTGCCTACGACTCCCGTCTCTGCTCGCTACATTGGTGACCCCGACGTTAGTCTCGTGGAAGTTTCCGAGGCTGTGCATAATACTGAGCATACCGTCATGGCATACGCGCCCGTTCTCAAGCTCCCCGAGTTCTGGGAGTCATCGGCGTTAACGTGGTTCGCACAAGCAGAGGCTCAATTCGCCCTGCACGGAATCACTAATGATGACTCTCGCTATTACCACGTGGTGTCTGCTTTGGGGAGCTCAACTGCAGCCAGAGCGGTGAGTTTCATCACATCCCCTCCTGAACTGGATAAATATAAGGGACTGAAGGCATATCTCCTCAGAATCTTTGAACTGTCGCGTTCTGAGCGTGCTCGACGCCTCCTTGCTATTCAGGGCTTAGGAGACAGTAAGCCATCGGATCACATGGAAATGATGTTAAACTTGCTTGGCACCGAAGAGCCAAATTTTCTTTTCATTGAACTGTTTCTGCGTCACATGCCGCCGCATGTCCAGACGGCGCTTGCGAATACAACCATTACAGATCTGCGTGCATTGGCAGAGGAAGCGGACCGTTTTTTCCTGGCCACGCATAGATACATACATGAGGTGCTGGCCCCTACACGCACCTACACACCATCAAGTGCGACGCCCCCAGCCAGCAAGGCACGCGCGGCCACTGACGATCAGAAGGTGTCAGGTCTGTGTTACTACCATGCGCGTTTTGGGTCCAAGGCCAAGAAGTGCCGTCCCCCTTGCACCTCCAACGCGACGGGAAACTTCAAGGCCTGCACTCTGTAGCGGCCGTGAGTGCAGGCGCAAGAAACCGGCTACTGTTCATCCGGGACGCCATCTCCGGCCAAAAGTTCTTGTGTGACACCGGCGCCCAGAGGAGCGTCCTCCCTGCCAATGTGGACGATGTGCGGGGGGGAACACATGGACCTCCATTAACTTCTGCCAATGACACCCCCATCCGCACATACGGGACACGGACAGTGGACGTGTGTTTTGGGGGTCAGCAGTTTACATGGGACTTTGTCACTGCGGATATTGCTTTTCCTCTTCTTGGTGCAGATTTTCTGTGTGCCAATGGATTACTCGTCGATGTGAAAAATGGCCGCCTCGTTGACGCATTGAATTTCTCCTCTCTCACGTGTGTCCGCGACAAAGGGAATTTTGAGGGTCTGTCCAGCTCTCTCTTGGACGGTGATATTTACCACCGGCTCCTCGCTGAATTCCCCAGTCTGGCGAAGCCCACCTTCTCAGCCTCCACGACCAGACATGGGGTTGAGCACCACATTGAGACCAAGGGGCCCCCTGTTCATGCCAGGGCCCGACGACTCAATCCAGACAGACTAGCAGCTGCTAAATCTGAATTTGCGAACATGGAACGTCTCGGCATCATTCGCCGATCAGACAGCCCCTGGGCCTCTCCACTACACATGGTCCCGAAACCAGGCGGTGGCTGGCGCCCATGCGGGGACTATCGCCGCCTTAACGAGGCTACCACGCCCGACCGTTACCCAGTCCCGCACATTCAAGACTTCTCTGCACACCTGGCGGGCAAACTTCTCTTTTCCAAGGTGGACCTAGTGCGGGGATACCACCAACTGCCAGTGCATCCCTCAGATATACCGAAGACGGCCGTGATAACTCCATTTGGGTTGTTCGAATTTCTCAGGATGCCGTTCGGACTGAAAAATGCCGCTCAGTCCTTCCAAAGGCTGATGGATTCAGTGCTCAGGGACATGCCTTTTGTGTTCGTCTACCTGGACGACGTCCTTGTTGCCAGCTCCTCAGAAGAGGAACACTTGGAGAACCTCAGAGACCTCTTCACCAAGCTCAGTCAGCATGGCCTGATTATAAATCCCGCGAAATGTGTTTTTGGCGTACCCTCCATCCACTTCCTTGGGCATCTCATCACCAAGGATGGGGCTTCCCCCCTACCGTCTAAGGTAGAGGCTGTCTCTACCTTTCCTCTGCCGCCAACAGCACGGGGCCTCGGGGAGTTTCTCGGCATGGTGACATTCTACCATAGGTTTATTCGCCGAGCCGCTGATGTCATGCGCCCACTCTACGAGGCCCTCAAGGGTAGGTCACCCAATCAAGCTGTTGAATGGACCGCTGAGAGGACCAAGGCATTCGAGGACACAAAAACCGCGCTGTGCCAGGCAGCCATGCTGGCTCACCCAGCTCCCGGAGCCCCAGTCGCACTGACTACAGACGCATCAGACCTAGCAGTGGGTGCCGTGTTCGAGCAGTGGGTTGACAATGCTTGGCAGCCACTCGCCTTTTTTAGTCGCCAGCTGGTCCCCAGAGAACGTAAATACAGTGCATTCGACAGAGAACTACTTGCCATCTGGTTGGCGATCCGCCACTTCCGTTTCATCTTGGAGGGCCGTGAGTTCATCGTCTTTGTTGATCATAAGCCTCTTACGTTCTCCATGTCCAAGATGTCCGAACCGTGGTCCGCCCGCCAGCAGCGCCAGCTGTCATTCATATCGGAATACACGACTGACATCAGGCACGTTGCTGGGAAGTCCAACGTGGTTGCGGATTGCCTGTCCAGAGCAACCATCAGCGCTGTGCAATTGGGGCTTGATTATTCCAGTATGAGTGTGGACCAGGCTTCTGATAACGGCATCCAAACGCTCAAGAGCTCAGACACCGGTTTGCGGCTGGAGGAGGTTGCGGTCGGAGACTCAGGGGCCAAGCTTTGTTGTGACCTCTCCATGGGTTGGCCTAGGCCGCTTGTCCCTGCTGGCTGGCGTCGGGCTGTTTTTGAGGCAATACACGGCCTGTCTCATCCTGGCAGGAAAGCATCCATTAAGCTCGTGGCCCAGAAGTTTGTGTGGAAAGGGATGAGAAAGGACGTCCGGGACTGGGTCGACTCATACGTGGCATGTCAACGCGCCAAAGTGCACCGTCACATCAAGGCCCCATTGGTACCATTCGCCATCCCCGAACGGAAGTTTGACCACGTTAACATTGACCTGGTGGGCCCACTGCCCCCTTCACACGGTTTCACTTACCTCCTGACGATGGTGGACAGGACGACCCGTTGGCCTGAAGCAGTTCCGCTGACTTCCACCTCAGCTGTCGATGTGGCCCGGGCGTTCATCGGCACATGGGTCGCCCGTTTTGGACCCCCTGCAGATCTCTCATCTGACAGGGGCGCACAGTTCACCTCTGAGGTGTGGAACACGGTTGCTGAGAGCCTGGGAGTCAAACTTCACCGCACCACTGCCTACCACCCCCAGGCTAACGGGTTGTGCGAGCGGTTCCACCGCTCGATGAAAGCGGCCCTGCGCGCCAGCCTGACCGATGGGGACTAGGTCGATAAGCTACCCTGGGTCATGCTGGGACTGAGGACCGCTCCCAAAGAGGACCTTCAGTGCTCTTCAGCTGAGTTGGTTTACGGTCAAGTGCTGCGGGTGCCAGGTGATTTCATCCCAGACCCAACGACACCCTGGGCTGCATCCAGGGAGAAGTCCATCTTGCAGGGCACTGCAGGAGCGTTTGTGCCTATCCCCACATCGCGACACGGCAGGCCAGTTTCACGGGTTCCCTCCAACCTGCGCTCGGCTGGTTTTGTTTTCATTCGCCACGATGCCCACCGCGGACCATTGCGCCCTCCTTATGATGGACCGTTTAAGGTCCTGCAGCATGGTGACAAGACCATGGTCGTGGACATTGGTGGTAGGCCAGAGACTGTCTCCGTGGACAGGGTTAAGCCTGCCCACATGGATATGTCCAAGCCATTGGAACTGGCCCAAGCCCCACGGCGCGGCCGTCCTCCTGCGACACGACCCTCCGGCCCCGTGGGTACCCACTCTGACCCTCCGCCCCCAGCACCTGTGGGCTCTCCAACTGAGTCCACAAGCTCTCACCCCCCCCGCTGTTCCAGCTCCTTGTACCCGCAGTGGCCGGGTCAGCGTCCCAACCAGGCACAGAGACTTTGACTATGGGTGAATTCTGGGGGGGGCTTGTGTAGTGGGTTTTACATAATTCACCCACGGAACCATTGTTTAGTTAGCGAGTTCCTAGGGGGACTCTTAATTCGGCCGGCTCGAGCCACTCTCGTGTTTGTTTTGTGATTGCAAGTTTAAATGTCATTAAAGCAGCTTTCGTTGGCACCTTTGTTTGACACTCTGCCTACGACTCCCGTCTCTGCTCGCTACAGGGGTTTGGTTTTGGCTTCTAACATGTGACCAGGAGGCGGGGTTTGTTGTTAGTCTTACCAGAGAGAACTACAAAGGTAAGACATATCTTTTGGTGCTCCACAAAAGAAGTTAATTTCAAACATTATAACCCCAGCTGACAAATCTCTCACCATGCATAGTAATGTGATTGATATTGTCAAGCTGTTTAGGTTTATTTTCGTTTTGTTTCTGTTTTACTAAATATTAATTCCCCTTGTAGAGATCAAAGAGATCAGGCCCAGCAGAAAAAGCTAATGTTGTGACTCATCCATTTGCAGAAACTGTAATAATAGGAAATAATAATAAATAATAATATAAATATATATATATATATATATATATATAAAAATAATAGGAAAAACCAGCCCAACCATGCCCCACTTTGCATCAACAACAAGGCTGTGGAGGTTGTCAGCAGTATCAAGTTCCTAGGGGTGCACATTACAAACAAACTCACCTGGTCCGTGAACACTGCATCACTGGTTAAGAGGGCACAGCAGCGCCTGTACTTCCTGCGTAGGATGAGGAGAGCCCACCTGCCCCCACCCTCCCTCATCACATTCTACAGGGGCACCATAGAGAGTATCCTGACCAGCTGTATCTCTGTGTGGTGTGGAGGCTGCAGCGCTACCGACTGGGGTAGTGTGAGGAGGGTAACGAGGACAGCAGAGAAAATAATCGGGACTACACTTCCCTCCATTCAGGACATTGGCCAGAAGCGCTGCCTATCCCATGCTAAGAACATTACCGGGGACCCCTCTCACCCCCATCATGGACTGTTCACTCTGCTAGCCTCTGGGAAGAGGTACTGCAGTGTGCGGTGCAGGACCACCAGGCTCCGCAATAGTCTAGTCCCCCTGGCCATTAGACTGTTAAATGGTCAATCTAACATATAGTTAACTTAAATCTAAACGCCTGCTAATCTGACTTTTTGCACTACTGGCAGTTTTTTATAGCTTGCCACTCCTTGCACATTGCTCTCTGCACTATTGTAATTACAGCGTTATTGTTACAGTGTTAATGTTACTGTGTACCTGACTTGTTAACCTGACTGCCCATTTTGCACATCTGGTTAGCTACTCTTCTTGCACTATCGGCACTATGGTAAAATACTATACGTAGCCAAAATACAATACAACTTTATTTATATCTGTACATTCAAGGAAACTGTGGGGGTCAGATGCATCGACATTTCGTTCTGTATACACGTGTACTAGAATGACAATAAAGTAGATCTGAATCTGATAAAAACCTCATCATCCAGTCCAGCATGAATGTGGATCTTTGGTGGGACACGTACACCGCGGTTACATAAATATGAAGTCGTTAAAATATTGCCATTACCAAGATTTTTTAGCGTAAAGCAGTTAGCATTTAGATGTAGCAGCAATTTTTTAGCTTGTAACCATTACCATAATTCATTAACATGTAGCCATTAGAATAATCTGTAAACATAAAATCGATGGCAAGTAGCCACTATCATAATTTTAAAGAAAGTAGCAGTTAGCATGTGGCCGTTGGCATAATTTGTTAGTATGAAGCGGTTAGCATGTAGCAGTTAGTATGAACCTATAACATTAGATATTATCATAATTTTCAGCATGTAGCTGTAAGCATATTTAACTGTTAGCAAGTAGCTGTTAGCATAATTTGAAAGCAAGAAGCAGTTAGCATTGACCAATCAGTGTTTTACAGCTAGCATGAGTAATCATAGCATCAGCCAATCCCAGCAAATATTTGGGCTGGCTATGCCAAGAAGATAAAGGAACAGAGAATATAAGGTTATAAAACAAGGAGGATAAGGTTATAGTTATAATTTACACAATATTTACACAAAAAATGTCGGCATGTAGGATGTAACATACAGTTAGGTATCGTAATTCAGTTTGGTATCGTAAGAGTTTGTGCAATTATCCATTCGGTGCAAAAATAGTCATCATAGTGCAAAAAATAGTCAACATATGCATTTGGTACAAAAAAATAGTCATCATAGTGCAAAAAAATAGTCAACATTGTGCAAGGTGAGCAGTAAACATAGTGCAGTCAACATGTGCAAGAAACATAGACATGAGTACCATTTTACGTTCGTATGAGGTAGTGTTTTTCAGTTTTTTGTGTGGTGTCTGTTTAGGGTGGTAATGGCTCTGTGGAAGAAACTGTCTCTGAGTCTGTTTGTTTTTGTTTTGTGTGACCTGTAGCGCTTGCCGGAAGGCAGCAGGTCGAAGAAGTGGTGGCCAGGGTGAGAAAAGTCCTTGATGATGTTTTCTGCTCTGCTGAGGTAGCGAGAGCAGGCAATGTCCTCCAGACTGGGCAGAGAGCAACACACGATTTTCTGGGCTGTTTTGATGACCCTCTGGAGCGTTTTCCTGTCTGCTGCTGTGCGCCCAGCATACCACACCGTATCTAGTGTCTACTAAACTATAAACACTTTACGACAAGCACTTTAAAATAATCTAAAATAATTTAAATTTGATCATAGTTATGATGAATCACTACTGGTCATTAGTATCTGGTAACCAAAAAATTACGACAAATTATTGTTAATTCCGTTTTAATTGACTAAACAAAAAGGTTGCTTGAAAAGAAAGTGTAAGTATATATATAATTTTTTTAATTCTTTATTCTAATTTGGTTAGTATATTATGGGGCAGCACGGCGGCGCGGCGGTTAGTGCGTGTGCGGCACAGTTCTGAGGTCATGGGTTCAAATCCAGCTACCAACCTTCCTGTGCGGAGTTTGCATGTTCTCCCCGTGCTTGCGTGGATTTCTTTCGGGCTCTCCGGTTTCCTCCCACATTTCAAAAACATGCATGTCAAGTTAATTGGCCGGTCCAAATTGTCCCTAGGTGTGAATGAGCGAGCGAATTGTCTGTCCCTGTGTGCCCTGCGACTGGCTGGCAACCAGTACAGGGTGTCCTGAAACTGGTATATTATTACTGAATATTATGATTAATGGTATCAAATGTTTTTTTTAAGTCAATAAATACCCTTACTGCGTATCTCTTTTTTTCTATGCTATGGGTGATTTCTTCTACTGTATCAATAATAGCCATGGTTGCTGATCTGTTTGCTCTAAAACCATATTGACTTTCATTAATCAATTTATGTTTCTAACCCTATCCCTACAAATTTTTCGAGTCTATTATTGTAAAAATTTTCTAATATTTTAGAGAACTGAGGAAGCAGGGATCCATAGTTTGTAAAAATGTGTTCGTTTCCATTTTTGTATATTGGTATAACTTTAGCTATTTTCATTTGATTTGGAAATTTGCCTGTTAGAAATGATACATTACATATGTAGGTCAATGGTTTCACAATGCTATTTATAATTTGCTAAACTAGTACCATATCAATGTCAAAACAATCCATAGACGTTTTATTTTTATAGGTGTTAACCACGTCTAAGATCTAGGTTTCCTTAACCCCAGATAAAAACATGGTCTTGGAGTTAAGTCAAGTCAAGTCTATTTGTATCGCTCTTAAGAGACAGAGAGAGAAAACGAGAGAGAGAATAATAGCTCAAGTTGCTTTGTCAACATCAAGTGGACATATTCCAAACTGCAGAAGAATTTTCTCTTGCTTACCTGTAACTGGGCAGCGGGCTTTTTCTACTTGTCCGGGATTGTTAGTAATATTATGAATAATGATGTCACTTTCCATCAGTTTTTCAAGAGAGATTTAACTACACGGCCGATAGAGAGTTTATCAGTGACTCAAATTGCTTACTACGGCACTCTGGGATATTTGCAGCAAGCTCTGGTCCAACATTTACGAAATAGTTATTGAAATTCTCCATAACTTGATTTAAATTATAATTTTCACTGTTCTTATCAATAAAATAGTTTGGATATGCATTACTTAGATTCTTTCCTTTTATCATACGATTTAATATATCCCAATTACCTTTAATATTATTTTTGTCATTATGTAATAAATTGATATAGTATAATTTCTTGCTCGCTCTTATTATTCCTGTCAATTTGTTTTTATACAATTTATATCTGGATTCGGCTTCCTCAGTTTAATACATTTTCTATATAAGGTGTTTTTTTCTTACAAGCATTATATAAACCCTTAGTTATCCATGGATGCTTTACAGATTCTTAGTATTAATTTATCTCATTGGACAGTTTTTCTTATACTTGTTGGTGAACTCATTTTGAAACAATGATAATAATGGTATATTCTATTCTATATAGCATGCTCAGTGTTCGTTTTACCTCTGAAAAGTGATGGGTCCCGGGGACTCGCATGTTCAAAAATCTGTGGGTCCCAACAGAGATCTATGGGTCCCCAAAATGTAGTGTTATATTGAAATTGTAAATCGGCGACAAATACATAATATAGATCTATATATTCATTCAGTTTTAATCATCACAGTTTATTGATAATACAAATCAGTTATCACTTCAAGAGTTTTCAGTTCACAATAATATTGTACATTATACAAAATAATATTGCTGAAATAATTATATTAATTTACATTTTCATTCAGTTTTAATCATCACAGTTAATTGGTAATACAAGCCAGTTATCACTTCAGATTTTTCAGTTCATATATTCTTCGTGGTTAGCTGTCCTGCCACAGTTGTAATGCCTTCTCAAGGTCCAATTGCAGCAACGGAATTTCCATAGCTAATTTGTGGTTTTCATTGTCGTGGTGCCGATCCAATGTGCTTTTCTGAAAGTTCGCATTGCGAAATGATTTATACAATCCAGTTTTTTTGTCACGCTGGGTACACGCATCACAGAACATGTAGCCTCCATTACCATCCTCCTCATAGCGTAATACCATAGGAATATCATTTAGTCCATATTGGCAGAAAAGTTATTTTCTTGCTAGGAGAATTCTTTTGTTCATTTTATTTCGTCGAATCATTCGCTTCAATACACATGCCTTCCTTTCCGGAATTATTGCCGTTGTTATCAACTCTCTGCATTAAATTTCGACTTATTACTGACACTGAAGAAATGACCAATTTTGTGTTGATTTTTACCTAATACTGTTTTTTTTTTGGAGGCATACTTAACCTTCACTCGACGACAAGCACCACAACAATGACGTAATCTCGAAACAACGAGATCTCGTTTGCCGAGATCGGCGTGCAGACGAAATCTCAAACCGCGAGACCAAAACAACAATGGCGGAGCTGCCTGACGAAAAGTTTGGAGTGCGATAAATCTTTGTTTAAAAAAAAAGGAATCGGGTGATAATGACAATTTTGTGTAAAAAAAATTGAGTCCCGGGGACGCACGTTGATTTGACACTATGCGTCCCCAGCAAAAATGATGCGTCTAGGAGGCAGGGACGCGGGCAAACGAGAACACTGCATGCTACTACATGGTATTGAGACCATACATTTTGTTCATTTTCAGTCTCATCTCATTAGTGGTCAGATCAAGGTTGCCCAGTACAACCTTCCAGTTCGATGAAGGAAATTATACTCATTTTAGGTAATTACATGGCTGGTGGGTTAGCATTACCATTGGTAGAGGTAGTGACATCACCCAACAAATTAGTTGCTTGTGAGAGGTTAGGGAAGGAGTTTCCCACAATATTCTCAGCCTATGTCGTGACCTAAGCTATGGCCAAAAAGTTGGGTGATGTGTTTGATTTGAAAGATTTCATGTTCAGCTCTTTATTTGGCACTGATGTGAATCACAGTTTTTCTCCAGAGTCCAATTAAGCAGCCAAAACCAAACATCCGAGAGTCCCCAGATAAGTGTATACCCTCATTGACCAGAGACAAATTGAAGCTGCCCACCAACAGGACCCAATTTCAGCCAAGTGAGTGTCTTCTGTTGTATTAGGTGAGCAAGCATATCAACAGAATGTAGCCTTTGTGGTCGAGAATGGCCCATTAATCCGTAGGTAGAGGTATAAAGATGAGCGGAAAAGTGAAGTTGTGTGTGTCAGATTGTGGTTCCCACTCCGTTCTGAGTTCATGCTTGGACACTGTGTGCATAATATTGTTTGTACAGGTTAACTAGAGGTAACTAACACATATGCAGGGTTGGGTAGGGTTACTTTAACTGGATTACTTTCAATTACTTTTGGATTACTCCAATACCAAATATGCTAATAAAAGACAAAAGAAACTAAATATGAATAAAATTACTAAATTTTGTGCAGGCTTGGGGAGTAACGGAATACATGGAACGGCAAAAATGATGTTGGCAAGCTGTTTGGATTTATTTTCATTTTGTTTCTGTCGCATTTTATGTTTATGTTTGCCGGAGATCAAAGCCAGGAGAGAAAGCTTACCACGTGTTGTGAGTCATAATATTATTCATATTTAGTTTATTTTGTCTTTTATTAGCATATTTGGTAATGGAGTAATCCAAAAGTAATTGAAAGTAATCCAGTTAAAGTAACCCTACCCAACCCTGCACATATGATAGGATTCTAAAGCACCTCTTTTGGCCTAAAATGAAGCATGACATAGCTAGTTATTGTAAATTCTGTCATACATCCCAACTCATGGGGAAACCCAATCAGGTTATTCCTCCTGCTCCCCTGTGCCACATCCCTGCGTAGGGGGAGCCATTTGAGCAAGTGTTAGTAGATTGTAGGGACCCCTTGCCTAAGACCAAGTCAAGAAATCAGTTTCTCCTTACCATTATGTGTGTATCTACTTGTTAAACTGAGGCAATTCCAGTCCGCAAGAATAGTGTTAAAGTAGAAGTAACAGCTTTGACAAAGTTGTTCTCCACCTTTGGATTACTCAAAGTGTCAAGACTGTTTGCCCAATTGCTTTAAACTTTAAACGTTGATCACAAAGTGTCTCGTGCCGATCGTCCTGAGAGCAGCTGTGTTTTAGAAAGCTGAAACCAGGCCCTCAAGTATATGCTTTTCGCCAACTGAAACTGTACAGGAATCCCTGTAATTTAGTTCACCAGAATTAGTGTTCGGTCATACTGTCCTATCAAGGTGCTGAAGGATCAAAATGTTATTTGTCAGCTATGTTGACAGCAACTTACCACATTGTAGAAAAGCAGAGTGAGACAGACTACATGGTTTGGACTTGAACAGAGTTGTCAGTCACAAGGTAGCCATATTGCTCAAGTTATACTAGGCAAGAGAGAGAGAGAGATAAGTCAAGGAGAAGGAAACTGCCCCTGTGTTGCATGTTAATGTTGCCCAGGACTTTGCTGATGAAGATGGCTTTGTGTTATGCCATTAGCCACAATAGTATGCCTACTTAGGGAATTCTGAAATGCTCATTCCAAAGCCTGAAAGTACTTGTCATTTCTGTACTGATTATCGCAAGGTCAATGCTGTCAGTGAGCGGAATTTCTTCCCTCTGCCTTGCATTTATGACTGTGGACACCATTGGAACTACTGCCTTTGTAAGCTTGATTTAGCTTGTTGGTACTTCAATGCCTGCATTTTTGAGCAAGGTAATTTCTCAGTCGGATGCGGAAATCATAATTCACGGGTTTGTTACCTCCCGTCTCGATTAGTGTAATGCACTACTTTCCAGTCTTCCGATGACCAGACTCAAGAGTCTTCAGCTGGTACAAAATGCTGGAGCAAGGCTTTTAACTAGGACAAAAAAGTACGATCACATCACCCCAATTTTGGCTAACCTGCATTGGCTCCCTGTTAGCCTAAGATGCGATTTTAAGGTTCTCCTATTACTATAAAAAATCATACATGGACTTGCTCCCTCATATCTTTCAGATCTGATTTCCCCCTATGTTCCGGTTCGAAGCCTTCGTTCTGAAAGCGCCGGTCTACTGGTGATCCCAAGAGCCAAGAAGTGTTCCGCAGGTTAGAGAGCGTTCTTCATCCGGGCACCGGTGCTGTGGAGTGCTCTTCCCCCTGAGATCTGATCTGCAACCTCAGTGGAAATGTTTAAATCTAAGCTTAAAACTCACTTCTACTCTATAGCATATGAATAACCTAAACTTCTTATATGTAATAACTTGTGAAGCCCTTTGAGACTATTTGTGATTAAGGGCTATACAAATAAAAATGACTTGACTTGACTTAATTTGGATAATGTGCATCTATTTCTGGGTTTGTACACCTTTTCATGGCCAAATTCAACCACTTTTCAAGCACTTTCAAAGCCAATTTTTAAATTTTCCCAGTACTTTCAAAGAAAAAAATCCAGCGCCAAAGAAGATAACTTTTTTTTGTTGACTTCAATAGCACATACATAGTTCTATTTTGAGCGATTCCTATCTATGTTCAATTGGCCGCTATAAACTGAAATGAATTCTGCCATTCTACTTCAACAATGCACACGCAGCTAAGCTACATCACACTTGTTTACAAAAAAATAAAGAAAGTACTGTATGTATAAAAAGCTGATAAATTAACCGGGTTTGGACTAATTTTATTGATATTGGTGGTTTGGAACCAAAGTGGATTCAATCTTAAGAGAGTGCTGATATAATTTTCCTGAACTTAAAAAAACATTAAAATTTAAGCTTTTTCAAAGATTTCAAGAACCCGTACAAACCCTGTTTTTCCCAGGAAGAAGAGTCAAATTAGCGTATTTTCCGCACTATAAGGCGCACCGGGTTATAGGGCGCACCCCCAAAACATAGTTTTTGGTCCTATATTTTCCATACATATGGCGCACCGGATTATAAGGCGCTACAATGGGAACGTCGACAAAAGTCAGATAGTTCAGTCAAGCTTATTACCCCCTTAACATTCCGAAAGCTTGCAAAGAAGCAAATACGTGTCGTAGACACGTGCGGCTGCGGTGTCCGTACGATGTCACCAAACAAACATTTCTTAGTTTCCATTTTATTTTTTGCTGGCAACTGTGTGGACTGCAAAGTAAGAATTTTATTGTGCAGGGAAACGGGGTTCTTTACTGTGCATATGACAATAAACACTTTGAATTGAATTTAGTTTAAAAATAGACTCATCACAGAAATATCAAAATCGTTCTAAAACAAGATACCGGGAAAATATAAATCCGCATACCTCACCTAAGTTCTCTTGCAGCCTTAACGTTCATTAATGATACGTAACCATGGTCTTCTTACAACCTTGAGTGTAGTAAATCCAGGAGAGTAAAATATTTACAAATAGAGAATATTAAAAAATGTTTTCTCTATGCCGTAGTGCAGGGGTCGGGAACCTATGGCTCGCGAGCCATATATGGCTCTTTCTATGAGTATCTGTGGCTCAGAGACCAATTTGATTGCATGCAAAATTTCTCCATCTTGTTCAAAACCGAAGTTGACTATCCTATTCAGGTACACGTAAAGCCAAACAAAAGCTAAATTCAAATGTAACACTTCGCAGTATATATAGGGCACGTTTTTCACTACAATTTACAGTCAAGGTGTCACACAAAAAAGGGGGAAAAAAACTCGTTTTGGCTGTACAACGCTAAAAAATCCTTTATTTAAAAGTTCACTAAATAATCTGTGTTCAGTGTTCAGATACTTTATGATGAATCCACAGAACTGTAAATACGCCAAAACACCGGAAGAGAACTTGGGTGAGTGGGAGGGATGGGTGGAGCTATGCAAAAAGTACAAGCATTCCCTCCCATCTCTCGCCAAAGGTAAGCACATAAGGCTCCCTATTCTCAGAATGTTGTGACGTTTTTACAAAATAAATGCTTGCATCTGGTTTTGAAACCAATATGTATGAAAAAAAGGTCAAAAGGAGTTTAACCTATCTTGAGTAATTGCAAGAAAGAGACAAGTTTAAAGTGGTCTGTTTGTTGAATTTGGGACAGGGGCTCTGGCATTATTCTCTTTTCATAATTTTTATCAAATCATCAAAAATAAATGTGCTGAAGACTAAGCTTTTGTCTGGGGCGCCGGTTTAGCAATTTAGTAAATTTGTCTCATTATTTATGGTGTGGCTCTTTCCCAAAATAAAATTAATATTTTTTGCTTTTATGGCTCTTTGAGTCAAAAAGGTTCCCGACCCCTGCCGTAGTGCAACCCAACCAACGTGTAATTCGCATTCATCTTTTTCGGCCAATTGCAGGTTTTGTTTCGCCCCTTTAGCCTATGCGAGCCTGTAAATGGTAAAAAGGATCCGCCCCCTTTACCTCCGAATAACTTTAGCCAATAGTGACCGATTCAAATGATGATTGACACATTGGTTAGGAAATGAAACGCCGGTATATAAATCCCAGCATACCCCGCGGACGATTTCGCCTTCGAGGGAAAATCTAGTCGTCGGCTGCTTTCTTTAGTTGCAAGACTAAAAGTTGCGACTTAATACTGATACATATATAAGGCGCACTGTATTACAAGGCGCATGGTCAGCTTTGGAAAAAAGTAAAGGCTTTTAGGTGCACCTTATAGTGCGGAAAATACGGTACATCAAATCAGACAACATTCAAACATGGAGAACTTGTTAGAATATACAACTACTTACTTTGTAAGAGTTCAACAATTAGGTTCATCATCTCTTTGGGAGAAGGCAAGACAGCAGTAACTCCGGAGCCAGACTTCTGAATTTTTGCTCGACTTTTTTTCCCCATGATGTTGGGCTGGATTCAGGCTAGTGGGGGTAATTGATTATATTTTTAGTACTTATATGAGTCGGTCAAATCACACTACAAAATTTGAAAAAAAAAAAAAAAAAAAAAATATATATATATATATATATATATATATATATATATATATATTTTATTTTATATACTCGAACAAACATGGGGGAGACACCCTGAACTGGTTGCCAGCCAATTGCAGGCCCGCAGAGACAGATAACTTGCTCGCTCATTCACACTTAGGAAGAATTTGAATTGGT
>NC_142362.1:40409563-40514563 GCF_059441175.1 Urocampus carinirostris | reverse complement strand
TGGTTAAAGCTGTACGCTCTACTAAAGCAGTGGTGTTGGCCACATAGTTGTGCGCCCGCCCCGCTGTTAGGCTGGTGTATAGAGTCAGTCAATCACAGTTGTGCACACAGGCAGTCATGCCAACCCAACACCAGTGCACGCAAACACACATATACACACACATACAGCCCTTCACAACCTGCTCCATTAATAGCATTTGCTGTGTGTTGCAAAGTTTTAAAAATTGCGGAAAGTAAATCGGGATATGTGTTTCCGTACTGCAGTCGTTAACACACTCGCCTAACAAGCAAAAGGTCCCCATGTTCGAGACCATAAAACTTGAGAACAAAACACTGTGCATTCTGAAATAAAACATGTTTTTTTTTCTTTTAAAGTGAACTTCATCTGTCAACTACTTGGCCTGATTTGACGGAGGGCACAGTTTTGGACAATGATATCTACAGGTAGGAACAACCCTCAAAGGTGTCATACATTGTATGGATATTTTTGTCTTGTTATGGCTTTACTGGGCTGCTCCTTGGGCAATACTTTGAATCAAATCTTGGCAATGCTTGTCACTGTGCGCTGGCTAACAGGTTTGCACAACATCAGGTAATGGCTTAAATTTTTTTTCAGATCTTTAGCTTTAAGTTTGAAGCCTGAATTGTGACAATTTGACACAAAGTTGTGTGATGCGTGTGTGTTTGTGTGTGTGGGGTGCGGGGGGTCCACTACTTTTGCAGGTCACTATGTATGTATTACATATATATATACAGTCGTGTGCAAAATTTTTGGACACCACTGATCATTTTCAAGATTTCCCTTTATAAATCATTGGTTGTTTGGATCAGCAATATCAGTCAAATATATCATACTGGACTGTCTCAGAAAATTAGAATATTGTGATAAAGTTCTTTATTTTCTGTAATGCAATTAAAAAAACAAAAATGTCATACATTCTGGATTCATTACACATCAACTGAACTATTTCAAGCCTTTTATTATTTTAATATTGCTGGATTTGGCTTACAGCTTAAGAAAACTCAAAAATCCTATCTCAAAATATTAGAATATCATGAAAAAGTATACAAGTAGGCTATTCAACTAATCACCTGAATCATCTAATTAACTCGAAACACCTTGCGAGGGTTTCCTGAGCCTTAAAAACACTCAGCTTGGTTCAGTAAACTAAATCACAAGTATGGGAAAGACTGCTGTCCAGAGGACCATCATTGATACCCTCCATCAGGAGGGTAAGACACAAAAGGAAAATTCTCAAAGAGCAGGCTGTTCACAGAGTGCAGTTTCAAAGCATATCCACAAAAAGTCTGTTGGAAGGGAAAAATGTGGCCGGAAACGCTGCACAACCAAGAGAGATGACCGCAGCCTTAACAAAATTGTGACGAAGAGCCGCTTCCAGAATTTGGGGGAGCTTCAAAGACAGTGGGCTGAAGCTGGAGTCCAGGTATCAAAAGCCACAGTTCACAGACGTGTCCGGGAAATGGGCTACAATAGCCGTATTCCCATGGTCAAGCCACTTCTGAACTCAAGACAACGGAAGAAGCGTCTGACTTGGGCTATGGAGAAGAAGCACTGGACAGTTGCAGAGTGGTCCAAAGTCCTCTTTTCAGACGAAAGCAAGTTTTGCATTTCATTTGGAAGTCAAGGCGCCAGAGTCTGGAGAAAGGCTGGAGAGGAGCAAAATCCAAGTTGCTTGAAATCCAGTGTGAAGTTCCCACAGTCAGCAATGGTTTGGGGAGCCATGTCAGCTGCTGGTGTTGGTCCACTGTGTTTCATCAAGTCCAGAGTAAATGCAACTGTGTACCAAGAGATTTTAGAGCACTACATGCTTCCATCTGCTGAAAAGCTCTATGGAGATGAGGATTTCATTTTCCAGCATGATCTGGCACCTGCCCACAGTGCCAAAACCACCAGTAACTGGTGCACTGACCATGGCATCACTGTCCTTGATTGGCCTGCTAATTCGCCTGACCTGAACCCCATTGAGAATTTGTGGGGTATCGTTAAGAAGAAGATGAAAGACACCAGACCTACAAATGCAAATGAGCTGAAGGCCGCTATCGAAGCATCCTGGGCATCAATAACACCTCAGCAATGCCACAGGCTGATTGCCTCCATGCCACGCCGGATTGATGCAGTAATCCGTGCAAAAGGATTCCCAACCAAGTACTGAGTGCATCAATGGACTTTTTCAAATGTTTGATTTAGTTTTGCTGTTATAAAATTATTTTTTTACTTGGTCTGAGGAAGTATTCTAATATTTTGAGATAGGATTTTTGAGTTTTTTTCAGCTGTAAGCCAAAATCAGCAATATTCAAATAATAAAAGGCTTGAAATAGTTCAGTTGATGTGTAATGAATCCAGAATGTATGACATTTTTGTTTTTTTAATTGCATTACAGAAAATAAAGAACTTTATCACAATATTCTAATTTTCTGAGACAGTCCAGTATAGCAGACAAACACAGTGATATCTGAGAAGTGAAATGAAATTAGTAGGATTTAGAGGAAGTGTGCAATGATTACCTAAACCAAAATAGGCAGGTTCGTAAATTTGGGCACCCTTGTTGTTTTATTGATTTGTATACCTTCTCTGTGGTGAGGGGCCCTCTCCTTGTGAGAGGTAAGAGAATTCTCCCACCGAGGTCCGCTGTGTGTCGTAAGAGGCGACTAAAGTGGAGGGAGCGAGGGGACTGGGGATCCTCTCCTCTCTATCTCTACTCCCTAAGAGACAGCAAGGCAAAGAAAGGGGGGCGGGAGACCAAAAGGTCTCGCAAACCCTAGTTATAGGGTCACTACATGTAAGAGGATGTGGAAGTAAAGCGACTGAGTGGAAGAAAGAGGAGATCGGAAGGATGATGACTAAAAGGAAGCTTGATGTGTTAGCCTTGAGTGAAACAAAGATGAAAGGAAAGGGTGAATTACAGCTTGCAGGTATGTATGGTAGAAGGTCTGGAGTTACGGGTGGACATGCTAGAGAAGGAGTGGCTGTGCTTGTGAGTGAGAAAGCAAATGAAAAACTGGTGGAGTGGAAAGAGATAGCTTCCAGATTGATGTGGGTGAGGTTGAAGTGGGGTGTAGAAGTATGGATGTTTATAAGGGCATATGGACCTGGTTCAGAAAGAAGCACTGAGGAGAGAGAGGAGTTCTGGAAGGACTTGTCCGAATGTGTGGCAAGTGCGAAAGAAGGATGGAAAGTGGTTATACTAAGTGACCTGAATGCTAGAGTGGGTGATGAAACGGTTGAAAATGTGATTGGTAGATATGGAGTACCAGGAAGAAATGAGAGTGGGAAGAAATTGATTGAGTTATGTGTGGAAAATGAGTTGGTGATTGGAAATACATTGTTTAAAAAGAGGACTTGTTTAAGTATACCTTTGTCAGAGTGGATAGTGGCAAGATGGTGGACAGAGCACTCATGGATTATGTAGTGGTTAAGAAAGGGATGTTAAGTAGATTGTTGGATGTGCATGTTTACAGAGGTGAAACGAGTGGTATGTCTGATCATTTTTATTTGGAAGGAAAACTGAGAATAGATGGACCGTGGAGGGCTAGTTATAAGAAGAGTGTGAGGGAAGAGGTGAAAATGTAAAAGTTGAATAAGGCTGAAAAGGAAAGAGTTTAAAGAGAAATTTAAGGGAAGAGTATGAACGGATTAGTAGAAGAGAAATGGAGATTGTGGAAATTGAATGGAAGTGGTTTAAAGGGGCAGTGTTGAGGAGTGCAAAAGAAGTGTGTGGAATGAGAAAAGTTGGTCAAGGTATTAGGAAAGGAAGTGAATGGTGGAATGTTGAGGTATCAGAGGCTGTGACAGAAAAGAGATGTGCCTTTGAGGAGTGGCTGCAAGATAAGAGTGGCGATGCGTATGAAAGATATAAAGTGAAGAAAAGGTTGGTAAAAGCGGCGGTGGAAGCAGCGAAAAGGAAAGCAAATGATGAATGGTGTCGGAAGATAGGAGTGAACTTTGAGGAAAGGAGAAAAGTGTTCTGGAAAGAAGTGAAAAGAGTAAGAAACAGTGAGTCTGGAAAGGAAGAGAAAGAAAAAGATAAGGATGGTAGATTGCTGGTTAGCGTTAGTGCAGTCAGGACGTGATGGGTAGAGTATTTTGAAGAGTTGCTAAATGTGGAGGATGGGAGAGAAGTGAGAGTCGAGGTGATCGATGGTACAGAGAGAATGCCCGTGTTGGGTGGTTTAAATGTGAAGCTTGTGGAAACATGGGAGGTGCAAGAGGCAGTGCAAGAAATGAAAGGGGGGAAGGCACCTGGGTTGGATGGTTGTACTGCTGAATGCCTGAAAAAAGGTGGCACAGCAATGATTGACTGGTTAGTACGCTTGTTGAATGTATGCTTTTTAAGTGGTGTGGTTCCTGTTGATTGGTGTAGTGCATGTTTGGTGCCATTGTATAAGGGTAAAGGTGATAAGTATGAATGTAGCAATTCGAGAGGTTACAGTTTGTTGTGTGTGCTGTATGGAAGAGTCTTGAAGAGTGAGAGAAAGAACGAATGAGGTGGTGATGGAAGAGCAGAGTGGTTTCAGGAAAGGAAGAGAATGTGTGGATCAGGTGTTTGCAGTACGATATTTTGCAAAAGGTAGGGATGTTTATTTGGCTTTCATAGACTTGGAAATGGCGTATGACAGAGTTGATAGAGAGGCGTTGTGGCAAGTGATGGTGATGTATGGAGTGGGTGGAAAATTGTTGGAAGCATTTAAGAGTTTTTATATGAACAGCAGAGCATGTGTAAGAGAAGGGAGTGAGACAAGTGAGTGGTTCCCTGTGTTGACTGGTGTGAGACAGGGGTTTGTGATGTCACCATGGCTGTTTAATGTGTACATGGATGGTGTGGTGAGAGAGGTGAACGCAAGAGTATTTGGCAAAGGTGTAGAGATGATGGACAACAGTGTGGCAGGTAAGTCAGTTGTTGTTTGCAGATGACACAGCGCTTGTGGCTGATTCTGAGGAAACATTGAGAAGGTTGGTAACAGAGTTTGGAAGAGTGTGATAGGCGTAAGTTATATGTCAATGTTGGGAAGAGTAAGGTGATGAAGTGTCCATGTGATGGAGTGGGCATGACGTTAGAAATCAGGTTGCATGGACAGGTGCTGGAAGAAGTTGAAAGCTTTTGGTACTTTGGTTGTGATGTGGCTGCAGTTGGTGGAATGGAGTGCGAGGTATTGCACAGAGTGAATCAAGGAAGCAAGGTTTTGGGTGCTCTGAGGAGAGTGATGAACTGAACATACTGACTATGAGTATGGATGTTAAGAGGGGACTGTATGAGAGTGTGATTGTGCCGACTGTGTTGTATGGTGCAGAGACTTGGAGCCTGAACGCAGATTTAAGAAGGAAATTGAATGTTTTTGAGATGAAGTGTTTGAGGACTATGTTAGGAGTGAAAAGATTTGATAGATTGAGAAATGAAATTGTGAGAGACAGAACTGGAGTAGTCGTGGAACTGAGCAAGCGTGTTGATAAGAGAGTAATCGGTTGGTTTGGACACATGGAAAGGATGGATGAGGAGCGAATGTTGAAGAGGATCTACAGAGCAGAAGTCAATGGAAGGAGACCAAGAGGAAGGCCGCGATTGACGTGGATGAGTGGTGTTATGAGTGCACTGCAGGAAAGGGGTCTAAAATATAATGGAAGCTAGAGCTCTTGTTGGTGATAGAAAGGAGTGGAGAGGTGTTGTGAAAGGATAGTGGGATGGGCTGGGCACCCGTATGATGCGGCAGGGGTAAACCAGTGAAAGCTGTCGGGCCCTGCTGTTGAACAAAATAGTGTGTTATGTCACCCTGACCCGAGTGACATGGCCGCTTTCTGGTGTCCCGTTTCATCTGGAGGGACGAAAGCATGACCAACTTAGGTGCAAAGGTGCCTAACTTGTTTGGGTGTTTGGGCAATTGGGTTGGCCATGGTCCAAAAATGTTTGTGTGTGTTTTTTTGCTATTTTTTTCCCTTTTATTTTCTTTGTTATTTTATGTGTTGTCTTGCTGTCGGTCACCTCTCTTGAGGGATATGACCAAGGTAGATAGATAGATAGATAACTTTAGCACTGATTATTGAAACGCAAAATTTGTTTGATAAGCTCATTGAAACTTGACCTACATACACATGTGAGGCCAATCATGAGAAAGGGTGGCCATTTGCAAGTTGTTCTCCTCTTTGCATCTTCTGAAGAGTGGCAAGAACAACTGTCAAATGACCGGAAAAAAAGATTGTTCAACATCATGGTTTAGGGGAAGGATACAAAAGGCTAGCTGAGAGATTTCAGCTGTCAGTGTCCACTGTGAGGAACATAGTGGGGAAATGAAATCCCACAGGCACAGTTCTGGTTAAGGCCCGGGGTGGCAGTCCAAGAAAAGTCTCAGATAAGCAGAGGCGAAGGATGGTGAGAACAATCAAACTCAAACCACAGACCAGCTCCAAAGACCTACAACATGATCTTGCTGCAGATAGTGTCACTGCGCATCGTTCAACTATTCAGCCCACTTGCTCAAAGAGATTCTGTATGGGAGAGTAATGCGACAGAAGCCTGTTCTGCGCAAATGCCACAAACAGAGTCGCTTGAGGTAGGCTAAAGCACATTTGGACAAGTCAGCTTCATTTTGGAATAAGGTTCTACCTCATGGCGGAAGAAGAACAAACACTTGCTACCCACAGTAAAATTTGGTGGGGGTTCCATCATGCTCTGGGGCTGTGTGGTCAGTGCAGGTACTAGCAATCTTGTAAAAGTTGAAGGTCGCTTGGATTCCAGTCAGTATCAGCAGATTCTTGCGAACAATGTTCTAGAACAGACATGGCCAAACTACGGCCCGCGGGCTATATACGGCCCGTTGGTCCTTTTAATCCGGCCCGCCAAAGTGTTTCAACCTATTTGGAACCTGAAAGAGATCGGCACATTTTTAGAGTTCAATGAGAAATCCAGAAATACAGCAAATCACTGGATGACCTGCACAGAGAATTCAGTCGCCGCTTTTCTGATTTTGAAAACATTGATGAGTCACTTCAGCTCGTGTCTTGTCCCTTCTCACAAGACCCTGAAACAGTACCACATGAGGTGCAATTGGAACTGATCAATCTTCAGTCTGACGCCACCTTGAAGGAAAAGTTCAACACTCTTAAACTTAACGACTTTTATGCTTCACTGAACGAAGCCACCTTTCCAAACGATGGAGGACGGCACACAAGATGCTGGCCTTGTTTGGCTCGACCTATGTATGTGAGCAGACATTCAGTGTTATGAACATGAACAAAGCCCGTCACAGATCCAGGATAACTGACCAACACCTCAGATATACCCTGAGAAACGCCACAACAAAACTTACTCCAGACTTTGATGCTCTGACAAAACAGGGAGATCAACAACACTGTTCCCACTGAAACTGATGGTGAGTTTTCTTGCTGTGTTTATTCAACTGAAATGTAATTGAATTAATCATTAATAGGTCAAATCCTGTATGACATTTATACAACACTCAATCCATCTGTTCTTGGCTCGGCCCCTCTGTCAAATTTTAGAACTCATTGTGGCCCTCGAGTCAAACATTTTGCCCACCCCTCTTCTAGAATCGGTGACAAACCGGAAGTTGCGCCACAGCTGGATACTTCAACAAGACAGCGACCCCAAACACCGCTCAATTTCTACTCAGGCATTTATGCAGAGGAGCAAGTACAATGTACTGGAATGGCCATCTCAGTCCCCAGACCTGAATATTATTGGAAATCTGTGGTGTGATTTAAAGCAGGCTGCCCATGCTCGGAAACCATCAAACCTGACTGAAGTGGAGATATTTGTAAAGAAGAATGGTCAAAAATACCTTCAACCAGAATCCAGACCCTCATTGGAAGCTATAGGAAGCGTTTAGAGGCTGTTATCTCTGCAAAAGGAGGATCTTCTTAATATTGATGTAATTTTTCTGTTGGGGTGCCCAAATTTATGCACCTGCCTACTTTCGTTTCAGCATTTATTGCACATTTTCTGTAAATCCCAAAGACTTAATTTCACTTCTCAGATATCACTTTGTTTGTCTGCTATTTGATATACAGTGGAACCTCGGTTCTCGACCATAATCCGTTCCAGTACCCTGTTCGAAAACCGATTTGGTCGATCACCGAAAATCGTTTTTCCCATTAAAAGTAATGTAAAATCGTTTGAATCCGTTCCAACACCCTAAATGTTTACCATGACCGAAAACATGAAGCTAACCCAGGCTAATCGTACGTTCGCGTTAGCGTAATCTTTCGTACAGAACATAAACGTGTAAAAATAACAAAATCAGGTCGTTTACACGTCATTTAGCACCGGGGTCTCCACAACAAGTGGTGAGCGGTTAAAGGATGAAGAAAAGATTCATGAATAGGATTTCTTACCTTTTTGGTGGTCTGCAGAAGCCATGCTCTATTCCCTCGAAAGAAGGGAAACTCGCACATCTTCTTCACATTTTGCTATTATTTCTTTCTTAAATGCAATAGTTGTACGCACTACTCTTCTTTTTTCACCTGTAGCAACTTTGCTGCTTGCACCAACCTTCTTCTGAGGCATAATTAGGGGTTAAAACACTCCATTCACCGATATTAAAAACGAAAGCAAAAAGAAGTGCGCGGTCACGTGACAACAGTTCTGCACGAGAGGTGGGGGCAATCTACACCTGTACGCCGCTCAGCATCGCCCCCTAGCGTACCGGCGTTCGAACTCCGATTTTTTTTGAAGAAAAGTGAAGCAAGAATTTCTCGAAATTTTGGGTCGAGAACCGATTTGTTCGAACTGAGAGGCGTTCGAAAACCGAGGTTCCACTATATTTAACTGAAATGGCCTATCTGAAGAAACAATGATTTATAAAGGAAAATTTTGAAAATGATCAGGGGTGCCCAAACTTTTGCATACAACTGTGTAAATATTTATTTATATATATATATATATATATATATATATATATATATATATATATATATATATATATATATATATATATATGTATGTATGTATGTATGTATGTATATATATATATACTGGACTGTCTCAGAAAATTAGAATATTGTGATAAAGTTCTTTATTTTCTGTAATGCAATTAAAAAAAACAAAAATGTCATACATTCTGGATTCATTACACATCAACTGAACTATTTCAAGCCTTTTATTATTTGAATATTGCTGAATTTGGCTTACAGCTTAAGAAAACTCAAAAATCCTATCTCAAAATATTAGAATATCATGAAAAAGTATACAAGTAGGCTATTCAACTAATATCACCTGAATCATTTAATTAACTCGAAACACCTTGCGAGGGTTTCCTGAGCCTTAAAAACACTCAGCTTGGTTCAGTAAACTAAATCACAAGTATGGGGAAGACTGCTGATCCGTCTGCTGTCCAGAGGACCATCATTGATACCCTCCATCAGGAGGGTAAGACACAAAAAGACATTTCTCAAAGAGCAGGCTGTTCACAGAGTGCAGTTTCAAAGCATATCCACAAAAAGTCTGTTGGAAGGGAAAAATGTGGCCGGAAACGCTGCACAACCAAGAGAGATGACCGCAGCCTTAACAAAATTGTGAAGAAGAGCCGCTTCCAGAATTTGGGGGAGGTTCAAAGACAGTGGGCTGAAGCTGGAGTCCAGGTATCAAAAGCCACAGTTCACAGACGTGTCCGGGAAATGGGCTACAATAGCCGTATTCCCATGGTCAAGCCACTTCTGAACTCAAGACAACGGAAGAAGCGTCTGACTTGGGCTATGGAGAAGAAGCACTGGACAGTTGCAGAGTGGTCCAAAGTCCTCTTTTCAGACGAAAGCAAGTTTTGCATTTCATTTGGAAGTCAAGGCGCCAGAGTCTGGAGAAAGGCTGGAGAGGAGCAAAATCCAAGTTCCTTGAAATCCAGTGTGAAATTCCCACAGTCAGCAATGGTTTGGGGAGCCATGTCAGCTGCTGGTGTTGGTCCACTGTGTTTCATCAAGTCCAGAGTAAATGCAACTGTGTACCAAGAGATTTTAGAGCACTACATGCTTCCATCTGCTGAAAAGCTCTATGGAGATGAGGATTTCATTTTCCAGCATGATCTGGCACCTGCCCACAGTGCCAAAACCACCAGTCACTGGTGCACTGACCATGGCATCACTGTCCTTGATTGGCCTGCTAATTCCCCTGACCTGAACCCCATTGAGAATTTGTGGGGTATAGTTAAGAAGAAGATGAAAGACACCAGACCTACAAATGCAAATGAGCTGAAGGCCGCTATCGAAGCATCCTGAGCATCAATCACACCTCAGCAATGCCACAGGCTGATTGCCTCCATGCCACGCCGGATTGATGCAGTAATCCGTGCAAAAGGATTCCCAACCAAGTACTGAGTGCATCAATGGACATTTTCAAATGTTTGATTTAGTTTTGCTGTTATAAAATTATTTTTTTACTTGGTCTGAGGAAGTATTCTAATATTTTGAGATAGGATTTTTGAGTTTTTTTCAGCTGTAAGTCAAAATCAGCAATATTCAAATAATAAAAGGCTTGAAATAGTTCAGTTGATGTGTAATGAATCCAGAATGTATGACATTTTTGTTTTTTTAATTGCATTACAGAAAATAAAGAACTTTATCACAATATTCTAATTTTCTGAGACAGTCCAGTGTATATATATATATATATATATATATATATATATATATATATATATGTTATATGCTGTTATTTGCAGTGTCTAAGGCGCTATCTCAAACTCAACTGAGTTGGGGTTCCTGAAGTTAGGATCTGGTTGAGGTTGGGCCAAATAGAATAGAAAGTGAAAAATTGTGCAAAATAATAAAAAAGGAAAGAAAAAAAAGGAAGTCCAGAGAAAAAAGAAATAGAAAAAAACTAAAAATAATTGCAGTTTTTTTTGTCTTTTCTTTTTTCTTTTTCTCTTTTTTATCCTGTGTCCCTTTTTCTTTTCCTTTTTTCGTATTTTCATTTTAATTTTTTTAGTTTTTTTGTCCAATTTCTTGTTGCATTTTTCTCTTGTTTGGTTCTTTTTTTGTTTTTTAAAATGTATTTTGTCTTTTTTTTCCCATTTTCGTCTTTTCAAAAATAATAAGGTGCATTTGGTTACTTTGAGTCCAAGTATCTTCTTCCGTTGTGCACCTGTTTCGGTGTCATGATAATACAGCGACATCTAGTGGGAAAACAATTCACACTTTCCTTTTAACTTTGATATTAAGACAAGGGACTTAAATTTTCATCATGGGGGCCTACATTGACCCCCGGGCCTCATGTTGGAGACCCCTCGTCTAAGGTGTCAATGCTTTTGTCTCAACAAAACACTGCCACTTTGCGACTCTTATTCCCATTTAACTGAACTATTTTAGAGATAAATATCTCCATCCAAAGAAAAAAAGAACAAAAATTGGAGTCGTCAAAGCACATGTAGTTCTGTTGGACAAATGGTCAAATAGTGTGGGGTGATATTTATATGACATTGATATTCAATTTTTGTTGAGTTGCACCAACATAATTGTATTATTTACATATGCAAACAAAAAAATGTGGATTGTTGCTTTTTTTCAGTGACCTTGACCCTGTCCATGCTCCTCATTGGTCACTTCGGATCAAGACAACTGACCATCCTCAATGTTTACTAAGTAATAAAGCATTTTTTACCAGTTGACTACATACATACATACGTACATACATACATATCATCTATATGGATGGATGGATGCATGCATGCGGTGTCTGAAACTCATGACAAAAAGTTACCGGACACCAGGGCAGACAACCCTGAAAAGTCGCCTGCCCAGCCATAATGTTGCCTGCCCTATTTTTGCCAACTAGAAACACAATAAGACAACTAATGCAAAAAAAAAAACAAAAAATATTGTTGCAAAGTATTAAAGATTGATAATCAGAATATATAACAGAACAACACTTAAAAATTAAGTTGATTATAAATCTACTTATAACATTTATTGCATGTATATGACATCGCTGTTTTCCATCTGCCATCAGTATGTACCTGTATTTACTCATCTTCATTCATGCAATGTTTGCGTTGCGTCGTCTGCTACAAGCCACGTGAACTCCTCTTTCCACGATGCTTTTAATGTACATTTACGTTTTGTAGCGTCCTAAAATTTGTTCGCTTCTTTCGAATATTTCTTCTGGGGCTGAGGTTTTGGCTTGATTCCTAACCACTTATCCATTTTTCGTGTGTTCTCTGCGTCTACTTTGGAAAATGATATGCAAATGCACACGACTTTATAATGCTAGGGAAAGTCCGGAAGCAGTTATTTAATGCAGCCTTCTGATTGGCTGCCGAGTATGCAAAATGGCAAACGAACCGAAATTCCGAAATTTCCAAATCGAATGAATATTTCGATATCGGAATAAAGCAAACGTTTGATTTGAAAAATACTCTATTTGCTTATTTTTTTTAATTTTTTTACCTTGAAAAAGTTGTCGGCCACCCGGGCAGAAATGTTTTGTAAGTTGTACACCCGACGGAAAAGATGCACGCCCCGGGCGTCCGGGCGGACATTATTTCGATGCTACAGTGTCAAAAAGGGCTTTGGGATTGTTCTTTTGAGACGCAATCACCTTCGAAAGGTAGGCCGATTTTGCAGAGGCAAGGGCCGCTTTATACTTTAACAAGCTGTCACACCAGGTTTGATGGAAAACTTAAGCTTGGTAGCCATTTTCTTTCCAATTTCCTTCATTCTTGTTTAAGGGTTCTAGTTTCATCAGTAAACCAAGGCGTGCGTCTTTTAATCATTGTGCCACACGTCACGTCGAGTCAAGTCACTTTTATTTGTATAGCCCTTAATCACAAAAATGTTTCAAAGGACTGTAAGGTATTACAATAACAATTTGTTGATATTAAACCAACATGCGGGCAAGGAAAAATTCAAAACCTCAGCGTGAGGAAAAAAGAAACCTTCAGGGTCCTCACAGGTGGTAATCCCTCTTCCAGAATGACTAGGGTGGAATAGATTCAGCATTGGGTAACAGTACACAAACATAATGAACATCTATAAAAGAGAACAATAGGTAACATGTTGAAATTTGTCTGAAAAGTGCATGACAGAACACCAAGATTAACAATTTGCATAACATTGTTTTTATATCCAACAGATCTGTCATTTAAGACCAGTCCAAATGTACAACATGGATAAACATTGAAATTGTATAACTGACTAATTTATTTTCCACTCTTCTTGTTCATCAATTAACTAAAAAAGGAATGTTAGCAACATGTGGAAAAGCCTTCTTCATCAACAATGAACTACGATCAAAAAACAAGTGATATGGACAGCTACCATACCATTCATCAATTTAATCTTATTGTAGAAAATATCCGAATTTGAAACACACACACGCACACACAGATAAATGTTTTTCCGTGCTTTGCAGTGAGCAATGTGATAGTTTGCTTCAGTAGTGATGTTTTTAGCAGTGACAACGGTTTTCAGGTTCTGTGTTTGTTGGCCGTACCTGGACACAGCGGGTTTCAATGTCTCCGCCTTGATAGACTCATCCTTGAGTTCATGTTCATGTTTCGTCTGGTAATGACGTTTAACACTTGATGTGTGAAGTACAATGCTCTTGAGGCTTAATGCACAAAGCCCAGGTCATCTGACCACGCTGACTAGAATGAACGAGATTTTTTCGCTGGCGGAGCTGTTGTGATTCATTCATTCATTTATTGCGCGCCTATGTTTCTGTGGCTTGGTTTCAAACTGTTCTTTCCCCCTTCTGCAGGCACCGCGCAGACACACACTCACACATGGAGCAGAGGAGGAGGGGCACCACCGTAAAGCCTCTAAACAACACGTCACGCAACTGAAAACGTCTAAATTTCAGATAAAAATGCGCATTTAAAAAAATAATCATTATTATTTTGCCCTGCACTCATGTGCCACTGCTTAACCCCTCGCGTTTCACTGTTGGCACGGTTGTCATAGGTTGCCGATCCCTGATATACACAGTATATGTATATGTATGTATACGTATTTAGAATTTGATAAGTATATTTTACCATCTTGTTCTGTAGGTGATTTACTATCAGATCTATTCAAGCTACGAAGAAGAAAAGAGACAACAGAAGAGATTCTTGGAATCAAATCATCTGCGGAAGAAAGCCCAGGTAGTGTTATCAGCTTTAATCCTGACTGTCTTGGCTATGCTCTTTTTTAAAATAATTTATTTATTTATGAACTCCTTCATTCCCAAGATTGCATTTCCCTCACTCATTGTTATCATCTCTTTACTAAACACTCTTTTGGGTCCTTAGTGTGAAGGCAAAACTTAATTCCATTAAGATTGATTTTTTTATGACTGCGCGACACAATTACAGGGAGTGCAGAATTATTAGGCAAATGAGTATTTTGACCACATCATCCTCTTTATGCATGTTGTCTTACTCCAAGCTGTATAGGCTCGAAAGCCTACTACCAATTAAGCATATCAGGTGATGTGCATCTCTGTAATGAGAAGGGGTGTGGTCTAATGACATCAACACCCTATATCAGGTGTGCATAATTATTAGGCAACTTCCTTTCCTTTGGCAAAATGGGTCAGAAGAGGGACTTGACAGGCTCTGAAAAGTCAAAAATAGTGAGATATCTTGCAGAGGGATGCAGCACTCTTAAAATTGCCAAGCTTCTGAAGCGTGATCATCGAACAATCAAGCGTTACATTCAAAATAGTCAACAGGGTCGCAAGAAGCGTGTAGAAAAACCAAGGCGCAAAATAACTGCCCGTGAACTGAGAAAAGTCAAGCGTACAGCTGCCAAGATGCCACTTGCCACCAGTTTTGCCATATTTCAGAGCTGCAACATCACTGGAGTGCCCAAAAGCACAAGGTGTGCAATACTCAGAGACATGGCCAAGGTAAGAAAGGCTGAAAAACGACCACCACTGAACAAGACACACAAGCTGAAACGTCAAGACTGGGCCAAGAAAAATCTCAAGACGGATTTTTCTAAGGTTTTATGGACTGATGAAATGAGAGTGAGTCTTGATGGGCCAGATGGATGGGCCCGTGGCTGGATCGGTAAAGGGCAGAGAGCTCCAGTCCGCCTCAGACGCCAGCAAGGTGGAGGTGGGGTACTGGTATGGGCTGGTATCATCAAAGATGAGCTTGTGGGGCCTTTTCGAGTTGAGGATGGACTCAAGCTCAACTCCCAGTCCTACTGCCAGTTTCTGGAAGACACCTTCTTCAAGCAGTGGTACAGGAAGAAGTCCGCATCCTTCAAGAAAAACATGATTTTCATGCAGGACAACGCTCCATCACACGCATCCAAGTACTCCACAGCGTGGCTGGCAAGAAAGGGTCTAAAATAAGAAAAACTAATGACATGGCCTCCTTGTTCACCTGATCTGAACCCCATAGAGAACCTGTGGTCCCTCATCAAATGTGAGATTTACAAGGAGGGAAAACAGTACACCTCTCTGAACAGTGTCTGGGAGGCTGTGGTTGCTGCTGCACGCAATGTTGATCGTGAACAGATCAAAGCACTGACAGAATCCATGGATGGCAGGCTTTTGAGTGTCCTTGCAAAGAAAGGTGGCTATATTGGTCACTGATTTGTTTTTGTTTTGTTTTTGAATGTCAGAAATGTATATTTGTGAATGTTGAGCTGTTATATTGGTTTTCCTGATGAAAATAAATAATTGAAATGGGTATACATTTGTTTTTTGTTAAGTTGCCTAATAATTATGCACAGTAATAGTCACCTGCACACACAGATATCCTCCTAAATGAGCTAAAACTAAAAAAGCCCCACTCCAACTTCCAAAATATTCAGCTTTGATATTAATGAGACTTTTGGGTTAATTAAGAACATGGTTGTTGTTCAATAATAAAATTAATCCTCAAAATACAACTTGCCTAATAATTCTGCACTCCCTGTATATCGTTTTCATTATTATCCATTTCATTTCCCAAATGTTTGCCGGTTCATATCTTACCTATTATTGTTAGGGGCGGCAGTAGCTCAGGAGATAGAGCGATCGTTTTAGGATTAAGGGATCCCAGTTCGAATCCCGGCTTGTCCGTGTTACATGCCGAAGTGTCCTTGAGTAAGACACTGAACCCCCAATACCCCCAATAAGCTGGTTAGCGCCTTACATGGCTGCACAGATCACGGCCGCTATTGGGAAATGTGAAGCACAATGTAAAGCGCTTTGGGAAGTCATTGACTTGAAAAGCGCTATATAAATGCAGATCATTTCATTTCATTTTCATCTTCATTCCCAGGATTCCCCGTTTTCCTGAGTTTTCAAAATGTTGTACATCCTTTCATTTTTTTTTGTATGATTCACATCTAGGATTCAGTACAAAGCCGCTTTAAATTATTCAGCATGACAAAATCTTCCACATTTCCATTCTTGTTTTATTTCTTGTCTCTTACCAAATGATTGATGGCTTACCCCAATCCTTTGTAGATTCTGCTGAATTAAACAACTTTCATTCTCAGATGGATTCAAACCGACAATTTGAACTTTTCCAGTGATTCTCCAACACAATTAATATTTTTCATGTTGCAAACGTGTTCACCCTCTCAATTCCCGTGCTTTCCAGTACTCATCTCATCAGCCGTACCGCTTATCCTCATTAGGGTCGCGGGGGGGGCTGGAGCCCATCCCAGCCATCTCCGGGCAGTGGGCAGGGGACACCCTGAACTGGTTGCCAGCCAATCGCAGGGCAGCTTTCCAGTACTTTTCACTTCTATTCTTTTTTAGTACGTTACAGTGCATTTCAGTACTTTTTTATACTTTCATACTATTTCATTCATTTCAATTTTTTTTTGAGCCCCTTTGTATTGTTCCTTACCCTTTTAATACTTTTTCAGTCCTATTATATTTTATTCATACTTCTTAATACTTTTGAGTTATTTTCTGTTTTTTTTTTTTCATACATTTCACTACCATCAATTTCAGACTACAAGCTGCTCCATTAATATAGTATGCAGCCTATTCTTTTTTTTTTTGTGAGGCCGATGGTTGCAAGGGTGCTGGCAGTGATTTTGGATGCGCGTCAGGCTCTTCCTGCGGATCTCCCCAGCTGCGGTGCCTGTCTGTGCTCCACGTTAATGCCTGCCCCTAAGAAGCGGGCATAGAACCAGAGAATCCTACTGTTAAAATAATACAAAGCATCGCGGGCGGAAGTTGATGTGATTTCTCCCCAGTTATCTGAATGTCAAAGTGAAGAAATTCAATGTGCGCAGGTAAATAGCACGAGTAACTATGACTCCCTTCCTTAGCCAAATGCCTCGCCATTTAATTAGTGACGTGCATAAATAAATGAATGAGATCTACATTGTGCGTGTCCGCTGGTGAAATACACCCCTTATTTTTTCACTTAACCGGGATACCATGAGGTCGAACCCAGCGTGGGCTCTTAGCCGTGGCCCCAAGCCCTACCTTCAATACTGAAAAGTACTTACTGTCTTTATCATTAATCATATTCTACATTATTCTCTGAATTTTAGACGCACCGTATCTTCCACATTTTACCTTCTGATTCACTCAATTTAAATTCGATTAAATTCAGCATGTTCTTTTGATGTTTTGTTTCCAAGATTCACAGTTTTCCAGAATGGTTAAAATTTTTCATAATGTGTCTCCTACATTTTTTTTCCGATTCACTCCTTTTCAATTCCAAAATATTCGGGGTTCAGGGCCCCAAACTCTCATCTTGCAGGCCGAAATGGCCCGTGAATAGCTAGTTTAAGACCCCTGTATCAGTCCAGTGATGAGTTCAATATGAGTTCCTACCATTACAGGTGGTTGTTACATAAAAATGTGCACACATGCCCATCACAAGGCTTTTGGAAACATCTAAAACCAAATATTGTACTGTAAATCTGTTGTGGCACATGTCAAATTTGACTGTAAGCTTTGTTTATTTACAGATTTTGGAGACATCAGTTCTGCTCTATCAAAAATAACCGAGCCCACAACACCAGTGCCAATGTCTAAACTCTCCGTTTCCAGTATGGTGCAAAATGCTCGAAGGCACATTCAAAGACATCGATATAATGATGAGTGGCCGCTAGGCACACATGTACTAAATGGTATTCTACAGGTAAGTTCTTTATTTTAACACTGCAAAAAGTATTTGGACACTTTCAGTGACATGTTTACAGTATTATATTTGGTGAGGCACAGTCAAATGAACAAATAGATGGACCTATAGCTTATGATATCAGCTGGTAGTACAAGGGTTTGAATCTCTGAAGGGTTGAACGTCATGATATACCCTGGTGTAGTATTGCGGAAACAGCCCGATCAATTTGCCCCACAATATACTAATAATACTTGAAAAACAAGGTGCAACGGAGTAGTGACGTCAGAGGGAGAGTTTGTTTATTGAACCTTATCCACAGTAATCTCGGAGTCTCTCACCGTCTTCAGAGACGGGTGGCTTTTTATATCCTAATACAACATCAGTATTAGTTTTCGCCTGTCCCCCTTGGGAGGACGAACGCCAGTCTTTCGTCCAAGGCTATCATTAATAATGATATTCGCCAACATTTGCACTCGGGGTAAACAAGTTGGATTTTCCCTATTTACTATCCTAATGCGTTCCTTTTGCAAGCTGACTCCAGACTATCCACAACAATCCCCCCTTTGGGAGTTTATCTCCCACACCGAATGGAAATTAAAATCCAAAAATTAATACAGAGTAGTGGTAAAGTACATTAACTCATAGCTACTAATACACGGAAAGAATGACCCGAATTGTAACATTAAAATGCCGGCGCATCAGACTGTTGCATTTAATTTAACTTCTATTGACAATTTTTTTGCTTTCAAAAACACTGGTTTAAAACACTCCAAACAGTTGACTTAAACATTTCAACCCATGTACTAGTCCCCCTCTGCGTTAATTTTTATCCGTACATATTGGATTATACATTGTAAACTCTCGGTGGTTGTTCGATACATGATAAAGGTACATGCATATATTAACTGATAAGCGATAACACAGGTAACAACAATGCAAAATTCTGGTAATAGTCGGTGATACATATCAATATGAGTGCATGATTGAATGTGAATACAGTATACATATCGGCCTTAGGCCTGACACCATGCTTCTCCGTATTTGTCATCGAGTGTCGTGAAATCAGATGTCGGAGTGAGAGAACATTCCTGCAGGTATCACGCTCAGCTATCATGCAGCCCATAACCCAGAAGCGACGCTGCATCCTGACCATCTTAATCAGCAGCTTACTCCCCGGCGGTGTGACATACCAACAAGAGAATCACAATTAAAAACCAATATAGTTGTACCCATTATTCCTAGCGCTATAGTGTATTGCGTGTCTAACGAAAGTACTATTGGATATTGCATTTAGTCCAGATCATCATATGGGTCTCTTTCCGCAGATGCTCCATTATCTAGTGTAGATTCTCCTGATTGTTGACGTTGCCAGATAAAATTCATGGTGATGCATTCAGTTGAGCCATCTGTTCTTGCTCGCTAAGAAATAAGCTTTGATATTCAATCACTAACTGTGCTAATTGAGCTTCTGCCACCTTATTCCCAGCCAATACTGTCATCTGTTCTCCAAAAGTCTTAAGCATTCCTCTATTTGGAATAGGTATGATGCAGAAACACAATAAACACATTACTATTACGACCGTCAATACAATAATCCCCCTCTTGCCAATTGACATCCCCAATATCCAAGTTAGACGTGAACCGATCAAAGGAGATACTGTTCTTCTCAGTATTTACTATCACCTCATTGCTTAACTCACGAATCTTTGACATCGCTTTTGTGAAGCTTCCTGATTCGGCTGTATTTAAAGGTATATAAGTACAGCATTCCTCTTTTATTATATGGCACAGGCCTCCTTTACTGGCCAAGAGAAAATCAAGGGCCTGACGATTCTGCCAGGCCATCCTAGATTTTTCATGTACAATAATCAGTCCTTCATGCGACCTTAAAGTCCCTTATCGTCACATATAGCACCCCTCTCTCCACAGTGTCTTTTCGTTCTGGCTTGCATTGCCTTGAATCAGTATTATATCTTCTGGCGTTGCTATTGGCTCCAGAGACACCATAGGCGCAAGGACAGCAACTTTGCTTTTTGACACTTCTTTGGCTACTTCATCCGCTGCATTGTTCCCACGTAATACCGCATCACCTCCTCTTCTGTGTGCCGCTTACACGCTTCAGTCAAGGCTTTTAATTCTGCACGTTGAGCCGAACAGGGCTGTTCACATTTTTCCGCTTTCTGCGACACATACTGCTTAGCTTCTTGACTGTCAACTGCGTACCCAGCATGATTTCCTTGGTAATCTTGAAAGCACGATCCATCAACGAAATATGTCAGGTGTGCATTTAGTAGAGGAATGGACTCCAAGTCCAGTCGCAACCTGGTGTACTTCATTGTGCCTGCAATGCATTCGTGTGCTTCACCCTCTAACTCAAACGGAATGGTGTTAGCCGGATTTGTCGTGTTACATCTTTTCAATATGTTAACAGCGGCACGAACTGCAGGCACCTGGCCTGGGTGACAACGAACTTGCCTTTATTTATCAGTTCTGAGATTTTGTGATGGGTGTAAATTATTACTGGATAGCCCATAGTTACCGTTGTGGCTTTCTCATACACATTATGAACGGCAGACAAGCCTTGGTAACTTGGCGGCCATCCTTGCACCACATTGTCAAGTTTGGTGCTGTAGTAGGCAATTGGCTGTTTTTGTCTACCACTGCACGTCTCTTGCATTAACACAGCCGATGCATACATATTGTATCAATTCGCTACGTACAGCAGAAATGGTTTTGTGTAGTCCGGCGTTGCCAGCGAAGGCGCTCTTTACATTTCTTGCTTGATGTTTTCGAAAGCGTCCATCGCAATGCCCGTCCATTGTGGTTTTGCTCTTAGCATCGTCGTTCCTGCTTCTTTCATCAAGTCCCTCTATGGGTTGGTCTTCCATGCATAGTCCTCAATCCACTCAGAGCTGAATTCAGTCGTTCTCAGGAAGGTCATCATTTGTCCGACTGTCTGAGGTTTTGGAGATTTGCTGACTCCCTCGAGCTGTTCTGGTGTCATTGCAACGCTTGCTTGTGAAAGGAATCGTCTCAGATATTCCACTTGCGGCTGACAGTATTGTAATTTGGCTTGTGAAGCCTTGTGTCCTGTTTCCGCTAGTCTTTGTAGGACTCTGATTGAGTCTCTATGGCATTATTTGAGCGTTGTTCAGCAGATTAGCAGGTCGTCAACATATTGTATCAGTGTAATGTCGATGTCTTGGCCTTCCAGGTCATTACGTAGTACTTGGTTGAACATATGAGGACTATGTTTGAAGCCTTGGGGCAACCGTGTGTAACTGTACTGCTTACTTCGGTGTGTGAATGCAAAGAGATACCATTAGTCTTCAGATAACGGAATACTGAAGAATGCTGAACAAAGATCAAGAACTCCCTGTATGGCATTGAGGTTAACCCTACGACATCTTCCAGTTTATTCTGAACTTGTATTGGTAGGGCTCCGATGACTGCATTGCGGAACAGAGTCGAAAGTATGGGGCTGTTCTCCATTTCTTCCTCTGTCTCCTGCTTCTATCGTTTGTGCTGCCTGCCGATGTATGAAGCTCGATTTTCAGTTTCACCGAGAGTTTCACTTTTGAATGCCTTTGGATCGATTTTGGCAGGGTATTCATCCCGTAGTCTTCTCCACACTACTGCACGGTAGGCGTTGAATTCGGTCCCATCCGCCATTACATAGACCATCCATCCGTTGTTGCTGTGACGCTAAAGATTCTCCATCGTTGAAGCACCTACACATTGTGCCAATACTGACTTGATATCGCCGATGGCTAGCAGCTTGCCAATAATCTCTTCCTCAAACCGTCGAATCATATTTGAAATCCCCATTTATTTTCATTGTTCCCTATAATGCACTCCTTCAGTCTTAAACAGCTTCAAAATCTCTTCTTCAATCTTCCTTTTCTCTCGTCGTTTCTTGTTGTCGTTGGCGGATTTATAATCAATGATTCTCACCTCCATGACACCACAAACATATGTATCAAACGTGCCGCCTTGTGGCCACGCCGGTTGAAAATTCTTCGTTCTCTTCTCCCATTTTTGTGACACCCTCTCAATCAGCTTGGCCTTGTCCAGATATCGCAATCCCAAAAGCTTCACTGGTACAAGAATGTTCATATTTATTTAGTTATTGTGTACTGACCTTGTTCTTTGCAGGTTATTCGCTAATGGGGGCTGAGGTCGCCACGGAATGGGATGGGCTGAGGACGCTCAGAATGGTGGGGGCAATTCGACAAGTCGGCCCGCAAGGTCTCCCTCTGCTGGACACAAACAGTTTGTTCCAGCTCAACCCCATTATGAACATTTAGCTTTGGGGCAGACTCAACACCTCCCCCTTGAATGGCCCTCGATGTCCCCCGCTTAATTCTAACACAAGAATCAAGCAGTTTAAAGGGATAAGACCGCTCCCTTCCATTATTTTTGGTCTTTCTCCCCTCTTTTTTTACTTCTTCTCCTAAACACACCAATCTCACATTTCTTTTTCCCGCAACGTGTCGCATCCCGTCTTAATCATTATTTTATTCACTTATGCTTCAAGTTATTCTGTATTAACAATATGGCTCCGCGGGCGAGTAAATAGTCACTCCTTCTTTCATTTATTATTCCCTCGTCTTCCGTGCACCGACCACACACTTTCTAGCCTACAAAACCGAATCCCATTCCACCGCCACACACACAAATAGTTAAATCACAACCAGAGAGAGAACACCACTCACCCCCCTCATCATAGAAACAGCTAGAAACAGTTAATCCACACATTCCTCTCCCCAAAACAAAGGGGAACGTGGAGCCGCGGGCCGGACAAAAAGGAAAAAAGGCAGAGGGACAGGGGAGACGGAACAAGAATACACAGCCAAAAGGAACAATGTCAAGCCACCATGCAGACAAGCCAAACGAAAAACACCATTAGCGCAAACGTTACTCACGCACACACAAAAAGCCACAACCTTGCTGAGCGAAAGAGTAGAGGAGAAACATGTTAGTAGTTCACACACATTATTTGTATCGCTTTTTATATGCGATTTTATCTTAATAATTATACCATCTGATAAACTGCCCAATAATTAACGTCAGATTGCAAGAATGGCGAAGCGGCATACACCCCACTTTTTATTAAGCACAGCTTGTACGTCAACTTTTCCAACCTCAATCATCTAGGGAAATACCCTCAAGATACCTCCCGTATGAACCAAATATAGATTGTCTTCTCTTGAACTGTCAAACGCAGCCATGGCGACCTCTCATCACCGCTTTTTCGCATATCTCAAGACAATTATACGGACTGGAATTAACTGTCCCTCCTATTAAAACATACCGACGTCGCTGCACTCTATCCAAAACTTGGCAGCTGTCCCATCCCTGGGCGAAGGATCGGACAAAAATAAAAAATCTCAACTCAATCCTTACTGAATGTATCTCAGCCGTCCAATCTAGGTCTGACTACGGACGACACCACGTGCACGATTTAACAATAATTTGGCTCTCACGCCAAAAACTCCTGCACCTATTCTTTTTCCTCTCTCCCGTTTTCCTTTAGTTCAGCTATCCTGACAAGCAAATCGAAATAAAGAAAAATAATTGTCCTTACCTCAATCGCGCGTTGCTGCTAGGACAGCCTCGAGAAGAAAAACTGTACTTGCCCAAGACACACAACAGTGGGGGATCTGTGACGTGACCATGAAAGTGTATTCCTCGTTTTATAGGAAAAAGAAATAAAAGAAAAACACCTACCATTGGCTCCTGTAAAACTTAGAAACTGAAACATTAACATAAAAAATAAATTATATCATGCTTTTATATATAAATCGGTGGTCAGCAACTTTTTGAAGCTGAGAGTTTTTTTTTGCTCCTGATTAGTGTGACAGGTTAGGAATTTAAAATGCATCTCTAAAATAGCTACTTGTGTTTTTACTCTGTTATTACCAGTTTTGGCACGTCACCTTAAAAAGTAATTAAAGTTGCTCACTACTTTTTCCAAAAAGTAACTGAGTTACTAACTTAATCACTAGTAACAGGGAAAGTAACCATTTCTGTTACTTTGAAAATAAGTATTTGTATGTTAAAGAATTTCCTGAGCAGTGTTTGAGTCAGTTGGAAATAGAAAGACAGTTGTGATATAGAACCTTGTAATAGTTGTTTTGTCTTTGTGTAAGGCCACATTGTTACTGAGCATGCCCGGTGTGTCCCATAATGTTAACAGTTAAATGTTGTGGTTTACTTGCAAGTGACACAAAAGTAAACACCTGTCTACACCAACACACCTCGTCTCAATTTATTTATATATACTGGACTGTCTCAGAAAATTAGAATATTGTGATAAAGTTCTTTATTTTCTGTAATGCAATTAAAAAAACAAAAATGTCATACATTCTGGATTCATTACACATCAACTGAACTATTTCAAGCCTTATATTATTTGAATATTGCTGAATTTGGCTTACAGCTTAAGAAAACTCAAAAATCCTATCTCAAAATATTAGAATATCATGAAAAAGTATACAAGTAGGCTATTCAACTAATCACCTGAATCATCTAATTAACTCGAAACACCTTGCGAGGGTTTCCTGAGCCTTAAAAACACTCAGCTTGGTTCAGTAAACTAAATCACAAGTATGGGGAAGACTGCTGATCTGTCTGCTGTCCAGAGGACCATCATTGATACCCTCCATCAGGAGGGTAAGACACAAAAAGAAATTTCTCAAAGAGCAGGCTGTTCACAGAGTGCAGTTTCAAAGCATATCCACAAAAAGTCTGTTGGAAGGGAAAAATGTGGCCGGAAACGCTGCACAACCAAGAGAGATGACCGCAGCCTTAACAAAATTGTGAAGAAGAGCCGCTTCCAGAATTTGGGGGAGCTTCAAAGACAGTGGGCTGAAGGTGGAGTCCAAGAATCAAAAGCCACAGTTCACAGACGTGTCCGGGAAATGGGCTACAATAGCCGTATTCCCATGGTCAAGCCACTTGTGAACTCAAGACAACGGAAGAAGCGTCTGACTTGGGCTATGGAGAAGAAGCACTGGACAGTTGCAGAGTGGTCCAAAGTCCTCTTTTCAGACGAAAGCAAGTTTTGCATTTCATTTGGAAGTCAAGGCGCCAGAGTCTGGAGAAAGGCTGGAGAGGAGCAAAATCCAAGTTGCTTGAAATCCAGTGTGAAGTTCCTACAATCAGCAATGGTTTGGGGAGCCATGTCAGCTGCTGGTGTTGGTCCACTGTGTTTCATCAAGTCCAGAGTAAATGCAACTGTGTACCAAGAGATTTTAGAGCACTACATGCTTCCATCTGCTGAAAAGCTCTATGGAGATGAGGATTTCATTTTCCAGCATGATCTGGCACCTGCCCACAGTGCCAAAACCACCAGTCACTGGTGCACTGACCATGGCATCACTGTCCTTGATTGGCCTGCTAATTCCCCTGACCTGAACCCCATTGAGAATTTGTGGGGTATAGTTAAGAAGAAGATGAAAGACACCAGACCTACAAATGCAAATGAGCTGAAGGCCGCTATCGAAGCATCCTGGGCATCAATAACACCTCAGCAATGCCACAGGCTGATTGCCTCCATGCCACGCCAGATTGATGCAGTAATCCGTGCAAAAGGATTCCCAACCAAGTACTGAGTGCATCAATGGACATTTTCAAATGTTTGATTTAGTTTTGCTGTTATAAAATTATTTTTTACTTGGTCTGAGGAAGTATTCTAATATTTTGAGATAGGATTTTTGAGTTTTTTTCAGCTGTAAGCCAAAATCAGCAATATTCAAATAATAAAAGGCTTGAAATAGTTCAGTTGATGTGTAATGAATCCAGAATGTATGACATTTTTGTTTTTTTAATTGCATTACAGAAAATAAAGAACTTTATCACAATATTCTAATTTTCTGAGACAGTCCAGTATATATATATATGTAACCGCGGTGTACCTGTCCCACCAAAGATCCACATTCACGCTGGACTGGATGATGAGGTTTTTTTTTATTACAGTTTCTGCAGATGAAATGAGTCACAACATTAGCTTTTCTGCCTTCTTTGATCTCTCTCTGTAGACTGCCCAAAGCATATCAAAGAGCTTTCTTTTTCAATTTACATAAAATACATTTTAGAATATGACAATACATTTTTACATCCATTTTAACAAGGGATCGTGTCGTGGAATTTTTAACGTTTACAATTAATTCAACATATTTTTCTTTAGTCTGAATTTTAACCAGCATCATCCTTTTTAATATCTCATCTCATTAGCCGTACCGCTTATCCTCATTAGGGTCGCGGGGGGGCTGGAGCCCATCCCAGCCATCTCCGGGCAGTGGGCAGGGGACACCCTGAACTGGTTGCCAGCCAATCGCAGGGCACACGGGGACAGACAACTCACTCGCTCATTCACACCTAGGGACAACTTGGACCGGCCAATTCAGTTTTTTTGGAATGTGGGAGGAAACCGGAGTGCCCGGAGGAAACCCACGCAAGCAGGGGGAGAACATACAAACTCCGCACAGAAAGTCTGGAGCTGGATTTGACCCCACGCAGGAGGTTCCCATGACTTGAACTGTGCCGCACAAGCGCTAACCACTGCGTCGCCGTGCTGCCCCCAGCTCAGTAGCCTAGATGGTAGTGTGCCCACTTTGAGACTGGGAGGTCGCTGGTTCGCGCCTCGGCCGAGACATACCTAATTGGTATAATGGCGGCGCCCTCTGGCTGCGGCTGCATCGACTCGCTACAACGGGTCAGGTGTATCGACATTTCGTTCTGTGTACATTGTTACAAAGAATGACAATACAAAGGAAATCATTATTATTATTATTATTATTAATATATATGAGAAAATAGAAATAAGAAGTCAAGTCAAGTCATTTTTATTTGTATAGCCCTAAATCACGAAGAGTCTCAAAGGGCTTCACAGATTATTACACTATATTACACAGACTATTTTTTCAGCCGACGAGAAGAGTAGGTTATTCATATGGGCGCCCTCTGGCTGCGGCTGCATCGACTCGCTACAACGGGTCAGGTGTATCGACATTTCGTTCTGTGTACATTGTTACAAAGAATGACAATACAAAGGAAATCATTATTATTATTATTATTTTTAATATATATGAGAAAATAGAAATAAGAAGTCAAGTCATTTTTATTTGTATAGCCCTAAATCACGAAGAGTCTCAAAGGGCTTCACAGATTATTACACTATATTACACAGACTATTTTTTCAGCCGACGAGAAGAGTAGGTTATTCATATGCTATGGAGTAGAAGTGAGTTTTAAGTTTAGATTTAAACATTTCCACTGAGGTTGCAGATCGGATCTCAGGGGGAAGAGCATTCCACAGCACCGGTGCCCGGATGGAGAACGCTCTCGAACCAGCAGAACACTTCTTTGCTCTTGGGATCACCAGAAGACCGGCACTCTCAGATCGTAGGCTTCGGACCGGGACGTAGGGGCAAATCAGATCTGAAAGATAAGAGGGAGCAAGTCCATGTATGATTTTGTACAATACTAAGAGAACCTTGAAATCACATCTATGGCTAACTGGGAGCCAATGCAGGTTAGCCAAAATCGGTGTTATGTGATCATACTTTTTTGTCCTAGTTAATAGCCTCGCTGCGGCATTTTGTACCAGCTGAAGTGACTTGATTCTAGACTTCGGGAGACCAGAGAGTAGTGCATTACAGTAATCGAGATGGGAGGTGACAAACGCATGAATTATAATTTCCGCATCAGACTGAGACAGTATTGAACGGATTTTAGCAATGTTACGAAGATGGAAGAAAGCGGTTCTAGTAGTTTTCTTTACATGCATTGCAAAGGATAGATCAGGGTCAAATATGACACCTAAATTTTTAACTGAGTCACTCTGTGTGATGTGACATTTGTCAATGTCCACAGCAGTTTTTGAGAATATATCACGGCATTTAGATGGACCAATGACTAATATTTCGGTCTTTTCAGAGTTAAGACGCAAGAAATTGAGTGACATCCACTCTTTTATCTCAGGCCTCCAAATTTCCACAGTTTAGTGTGTGAGATTCCTCCAACGGAAGATATAGTTGAGTGTCGTCTGCGTAGCAGTGGAAGCTGATATTGTACTTGCGAATAATATCACCTAATGGAAGCATGTAAATACTGAAAAGAAGGGGGCCAAGCACTGAACCCTGCGGAACACCGCAGGTAACATTAAAGGGCTCAGATGTCATTTCAACAATAATGAATATAACAACGGATACAATTTACCTGCAGATGAAATGAATCACAACATTAGCTTTTCTGCTGGCTTTGATCTATTTGATCTCTACAAGGGAAATTAACATTTAGTAAAACAAACAAAACGAAAATAAATCCAAACAGCGTGACAACATCAATCACATTACTGTGCATGTTGAGAGATTTGTCAGCTGGGGTTATAATGTTTAAAATTACATTCTTTTGTGGAGCACCAAAAGATGTGTCTTACTGTTAGCAGCTCTCTCTGTAGACTGCCAACAAACCCCGCCTCCCGGTCACATGTCAGAAGCCAAAACCAAATCCTACCCCATACCAATAAAACAAAAATTATTATTACACCCGCTATATATATATATATATATATATATATATATATATATATATATAATAATTTCCTTGTATTGTCATTCACAGAATGTACACAGAACGAAATGTCGATTGCACCTGACCCGTTGTAGCGAGCCGATGCAGCCGCAGCCAACATATGTGTGTGTGTGTGTGTGTGTGTGTGTGTGTGTGTGTGTGTATGTATATATGTGTATATTCATATTTATTTATAATATTTTTATACCAGGCCAGCTATATAATATTGCAATGCTACAGAGCCATAATATAAGGAAAAGTATATTCCCAGAAGTGACCACCGCAGTGTGGTATTTTGTGTCAATTTGCTGATTACTATAGACCATAGCCATAAGTGGCACATGTCTTCCCCAAGTCACAGGGGCAATAGAGTGGCTTTCTGAATGTTCTGTGTCCTTGACACTAATTTAAGCATGTTTGTTGTTATTCACTATTTGGTTATGAAAGCTACTGACCTTGGGGTCTGGAAAGAAACAGCGAATTTGAATAATTTAACTCTTTCATTTGATTTGTAGCCATCAACTTTTCCCACTGTGTTTAAAATGTCTCAGTATTGGATGACTGCTTAATGAGGACCCAAGTGATAAAAACAATGTTGATGTGGACACCCTGCCGGCAGATGATTGTCACTCTGGCAACAACCCGAGTGAGGTCAACATTAAAGCACCATCAAACAGACAAAACAATTTCAAGGCAGTCTCAAGCAGAAGAATATAGTAAAGACAAGTTGAGTTGCAGACTCTTGCAGATTGTTGGCAGAAAACAAGAATCCATGGCAACTGATTATGCTAGGCAACTTTAGCTGTATTGGAGCCATACACGGGGCACTTGGCCCCTATATACTAATAAACTCTCTTAAGTACAAACATGCACTTTCGGTCGTAATACTACACCACAGAATTCCAATCACCCCTATCATGCCCAGTCTCATAATTCACAACCACATTTTGAACCCTATCGATTTTATTATTCCCCACCAAAAACAGGGGAGACTTACTGTAGCTTGGAAAAAGCCCGAGACATATATAATAGTAGACCACTCACACATGCCACATTTGTAATGACTATACTAATGACTGCTACTATTGGAAAACAGTTTAAACTCTATTTGGATATTTTTTAACATTCACTGAGTTTTGAATTATCGATTTCTGTCAATGTCCTAAATAGCTATAGCCATATTTTTTTTAATTTATATTTACATGTAGAGAGAGGAGGAGAGGCTATGCTTCCTCTGACTGCATGCCATTTGATGCTACAAGAGTCTATGATTTTAATTAGTACTATTATGTTGTGGTTAACTATTTAGGTCTGTGTGTTGTGTGCCATACACAATCTTACCTGCCTATCTTTTTCCCAGTTTATTTTCCCAGATGTTTCTGCAGAAAAGACTGCACAACCAAATAGCTACATGAGCCCTCCTAATGATCTAAATAATGACGTAAGTAAATATAAGTTGTGTGAAATATTCTTCTGGTGTATCATGATATTTGTTAAAGTATTTTCAATGTTTTAGGATTTGTAAATTTATTATCCAGAAGGGTGACACATGAGCATGAACAACACATAACACATCTAATAAATGCAATAAAAGAAGTATCCGGTTGTCTGAAAGTAATATAAGTAGACATTATGACAAAAAATAGAATATGGGGAAAAATGTATTCTATTTTCAACGAGCGACAAACCTGGAAGTAGTGTTTACTGGAACACATTAGCATAGCAACCAAGACTACCCTTTTACACCTTAGACTACCACTTTTCTCCCCTTAAAAACTACAACCATTTTCAAAAGAAAAAATCCACTGTTCTTTCAAATGTAACAACAAACAATCTTGACTCAAGGCAAATATTTTAGTCTATGACTACTTTATTTTGAAGCGAAACTACATCTTTGTGTGTGAATAAACGGCCCCAACGATCGCATTTGATTTTTGTTTTGGAAAGAAATCGGCAAACACATCCTTTTTTTTCTTTCAATATTCTAGAAACTGATTGTGTTTTGCGTGTGAAAAATATAGTGCACAATTATATCTACTGCTTCTTAATGTCAAATGCATGTTTGCATTTGTAAATTGTTAGTAACACTTTACTGAATATTAGTTGCTGTTCAAGTCACTAATACTCAATCACATTACTTTGAAATACAAAGAAGTCAACCTGAAACAAAAGAAAAAGTTACTTGCAGTATACAGAGGCCTGCGGAACTATTTAACCCCCTTGAACTTTGTGACCTTTTGTCACATTTCAGACTTCAAACATCGAGAACTAATCTCTTGTTAAGCATTAACAATGAGTAGGACATAATCATGATGTGGAACACACTTTATTGGATATTTTAAACTTTTTTAACAAATAAAAAACGAAAGATTGGGTGTGCAAAATTATTCAGCCCCTTTATTTCAGTGCAGCAAACTCTGTCCAGAAGTTCAGTGAGGATCTCTCAATTATTCAACGTTGATCTCAATGAGTAACGATGATAAATGGAATCTACCTATGTGTAATCAAGTCTCTGTATAAATGCACCTGCTCTGTGATAGCCTCGGAGGCCTGTTTAAAGCGCAGAGAGCATCATGAAGAGCGAGTTACACACCAGGCAGGTCCGAGATACTGTTGTGGAGAAGTGTAACGCTGGATTTGTATACAAAAAGATTTCCCAAGCTTTAAACATCCCAAGGAGCACTGTGCAAGCAATAATATTGAAATGGAAGGAGTATCAGATAGACCTAAGATTTATGGCCCGAGCCCGAACCCGAACCCGAGGCAATTTCGGGCCGGGTCGGGCCTGAAATGTCAGTCATACGGTCGGGTCGGGTCGGGTTCGGTCCTGCTTTTTTTTTTTTTTTTTTTTTAATTAATTAATAATTATAAATATATGTTCATTAAAAATATATACTTAAACTATGTATGGATACTAGACCAAGGAATATAGTAAATCAAATAAATATTATTTGTGTACAATTAGTTGTGATTGCGGAAATCATAGCGTACAGTGACGTTGGTGACTTTTCCATCCGCATTAACAAACGCATTTTGTAAAATACGATCGCGCTTTATTGTTTAAATAAACGCGTTATATAGACTAGAATCTCCCAATTATTATAATTAGCTCGCTTTATTTTGTTTTAAAGCGTATTATATAGAATACGATCGCTTTTGTCGGAAGCGTACATTGACGTTGGTGACATTTTCATCCGCGTTAAAAAACACAATTTGCAGAATAAAATCACGCTTTATTGTTTAAATAAACGCGTTATATAGACTAGGATCTCCCAATTATTATAATTAGCTCGCTTTATTGTTTTAATAAGCGTTTTATATAGAATACGATCAGGGGGGGGGGGATTTGCATAGGAGTCGGAAAAGGGCACAACACGTCAACACCCGCTTAATGAAAGTGCTGCGCTAAAATCTTAAGGACGTACTACTACTGCTGCTGTGGATTATGGCCCAATGATCAAGTCGTCAAAATGACGGACGCCCTTAAATGTTTTCGCTACCTCAAAAAAAAAACCCGTCAATGACAGATTGTCGCTTAATGTAACATCTGCAGTGCAGACACAGAAATATAAAAGATGTAAATGTTTATACAGTTTTATTTAACTTAGGCCTAGATGTTGTAACAAAAGGCAGAGTTTAATTTGTTATCATAAATCACCCCTCCTTATAAATAAAATATGTAATTTCGGGCCCCCTCGGGCCGGGCCAGCAAATCCAGTTAATTAGTCGGGCTCGGTCCGGGTCGGGTTTAATACCCCTCGGGCCTGCGTCGGGCTCGGGTGCTTTTTTTTGGCCCGATCTTACCTCTAGTATCAGACCACTGCAAATCTACCCAGATCGGGCCGCCCCCCCTTAAACTTTCAGCTCATACGAGGATAAATCTGATCAGAGATGCAGCCAAGAGGCCCATGATCACTCTGGATGAACTGTGAGGTCTAGAGCTGAGGTGGGAGAATCTGTCCTTAAAAGCAGCACAGCTCATCACCCTCAACACACCATCCCCACAGTCAAACATGGTGGTATCAGCATCCTGGTTTGGGCCTGCTCTTCTTTAGCAGGGACAGGGAAGATGGTTAAAATTGATGGGAAGATGGATGGAGCCAAATACAGGATCATTCTGGAAGAAAACCTGATCGAATCCGCAAAAGACCTGAGACTGGGACGGACATTTGACTTCCAACAAGACAATGATCCAAAACATAAAGCAAAAGCTACAATGGAATAGTTCACCAAAAACATGAGGGTGTTAGAATGGCCAAATGAAAGTCCAGACCTCAATCCAATTGAGAATCTGTTAAAAGAACTGAAAATTGCTGTTCACAAACACTTTCCATCCAACCTCGCTGAGCTCGAGCTGTTTTCCAAGGAGGAATGGGCAATAATATCAGTTTCTCCATGTGCAAAACTGATAAAGACATACCCCAAGTGATTTGCAGCTGTAATCGCAGCTAAAGTATTAACTCAATATGGCTGAATAATTTTGCACACCCACATTTTTGATTTTTATTCGTTCAAAAAGTTTAAAATATCCAATAAAGTGTGTGCCACTTCATGATTGTGTCCCACTTATTGCTGATTCTTCACAAGAAATTGCAGTTTTATATCTTTATGTTTGAAGTGTAAAAGATATTGAAAAACATTAACACATGAATACATCAAGTGATAACTTAATACCTGACATAAATATATATTATTCACATATTTTTGTACTTTGTTCGGACCGGGACGTAGGGGCAAATCAGATCTGAAAGATAAGAGGGAGCAAGTCCATGTATGATTTTGTACAATACTAAGAGAACCTTGAAATCACATCTATGGCTAACTGGGAACCAATGCAGGTTAGCCAAAATCGGTTGTTTCGGTTGTGTATTTTTTCACAACTAAATGTTTTTCAAGTGAGGGGTGGGTCAAACGTTCAGATATTGGTTCATTGATGTAGTAGCCATTTTGTTCATCACTGATTAGCCAATAGGCGAAGAGTTTAGTAAACTGGGCTGCCCCCTCATCAGAATAACATTTGGTTTTGTGACAAATACATGACTGATTAATTTATGGAATACATAGCAAAATACACTGGAAATAAAAAAGACACATTACATTTATGTCAGATATTTAGGCACACTATTACATGATTTATTTATATATATATATATATATATATATATATATATATATATATATATATATATATATATATAGCATATATATATATATAGCATATATTTGTAGGTCTAATTCTAATTCTACATATGGCTGGATCGCTCCTCCATATTTTATAGGTTATTAGCTATACACATCTTAAATGATTCAAATTTGGCATATTCTTAAGCAAAATGTTTAAATCTTAGCTTAAAACACACTTCTATTCTATAGCATATGAATAACCTATATTTTATGTTGACAATATCTGTGTATTATTTGTTATTGCAACATCCATTGCAGCCTGGTCATCCTGATAGGGGGATTACCTCATGTGCGGTCCTTTATCAAGGTTTCTTCATTTTCCTCATGTTGAGGTTTTTGACTTTTTCCTTGCCCCCATGTAGGTTTTAGACCAGGGAATGTGATTAAGGGCTATACAAATAAACATGACTTGGCTTGACTTGAAATGTGGCAAAAGGTCACGAAGTTCAAGAGGGCCAAATAGTTTCGCAAGCCACTGTAACTTCGTTACTTTTAAAATGGGTACTCAGCAGAGGTGGATACAATACCCAAAGAATCTGACTTAAATAAAAGCACTTGTACTTTACAATATGACTCAAGTAGAAGTAAAAAGTAGTCATCCAAATAATTACTTGAGTAAAAGTGAAGTACTTGGTGAAAAAACTACTGAGTGACTGTCGCAACGTCTTATTTATTGTTTTATTAAACAGTCATTCAGTTAGATCATCAAATCATCAAAGTATATCCAACCAACAATAAGTTTCAATTAATTTAAGAATAGATTGAAATAATCAAGGTCAAATAAGTACTTTAATGAAGAGTAATGTCTTACATTTTCTGTATTTCAATTTTGTTCTTGAAGACTGCAGTTAGGCGTTCTGATATCTTGATGAATAATTCCTTCCTGTAGTCATCTTTTGAAAACATTTTTTCTACCCTAGTCCTTGGTTGCAACAAAATTTTCTATAGTATGTAGTTGGGAGATGCAATCCACTTCTAAAATCTATTTTTGCGCTTATCCAACTTCTCCAGAAGTGATGCAATCACACTTTTTCTCTCACTTCCAACTAGCTAGTCTGCCACAAAAGTAGCATGCCTTCCCTGGGAAGTTCATTCCACATTCCTGTTTCTGTTATTTTTTAACTTCTTTCTACAGAGCAAACCTTCAGGCAATCATCCACATAGGCAATGAATGCAAATGATTCTTTACTAAAAACGTTGAGTGCTCTTTTCTCCTCAGTTATTTTGCCCTTTTTTACCTTTTGGGTCCATGGCCGTTCACATACCCGCCGATTTGTTAAAAAAAGCCACCTGCCTGGCTCTTGATTCTCCCCCTTTAAAAGGGGCAGCCGTTTGTCCGCACAGCTCTTCTAACACAGTCCTTTGAGACATTTTGTGATTAAGGGCTATACAAATAAATGTGACGTGAGAGTGGAACGAGAGGAAAACGAGCGGAGAAGGGACACACAGAAGTTTAGCAATGAACATTGTGAACTAGTAACAGCGCTTAGTTTAATTGTAATATTTTCTCCACACATATTTACTGCGTTGGAAAACATTATGCTTGTTTGTGTCATGTATATCTCCTACAGATACCACATTAAAACAAAAATGTATTTCCCTCCCCTATCTTTTTAAATTGTTAAACATTTTGGGCAGCATGCGGCTTCTGATCTTGGGACTGTCGACCCTGCCCTAAGTTGAATATCAGCTCTCTTTGCTTTGTAATGTCTAAGTTCAAAATTGAATTAAGGTTTATCGGATGGAGTTAAACAGAGCAATATCGAACAGATATAGATCCTAAAGTGCGGGCTTTTTTTAATATAAAGGATCCAGCACTTGAGTAAATATTTCGGCATTTTGCAAGTCTGTGGCACAAATACCATTGTAGATGAAAACTACTAGTAGTCTGTACCGCCCTTTGAAACTTCTTGTGATTACGGGGTAAACAAACAAACAAGACTTGTCTTCACTGAAATGCAAGGCAGTATTAATGTTTTTTTCCAACCACTCTTTCAGGAAATTTTTATTCTGTTGAAGTCTGCACCAGTTGAAAGTGTAACACATAGACTAGCATTGTGCATGTGTCTCGTCAATGTCTACCATGGTGGGCTGCGGGCCGTGGCCTACCTGTGGCAGGAGTTTGTTCTGGAACTGCGATATCGTTGGGAAAATAATTACCACATTTGTGGGTAGGTGTGACACACTGAGTCATGATGGGTCTTGTGATAAGAAGTTGATGACATATTGTTAATCCAATTGTCTCAACAATGATTTTAATCCTAAATTCAATACTTGTAGATTACAAGAAGGACCGCCTGATCTTGGTTGCTGTCTTCTACATCAAAAGTTGCAGGTAGGTTGCTTGATTCTTCCATGCAGAATTACATGTTTTTAATGGGTGTACACTTTATAGTAGGAACCATGACAAAGGGCGACAAGGTTTTGGGCTGCGACTTCATCCACCAATCTGTTAAATTGCTAATATATATTTGTGTTGTATGAAACACTCCTATGGTATTGTTGGTACTTAAACTTTAGGTGTTTGACAACAATCGTCAGATGCCTCTGCCCAACTCTGTCTTATGTGTCTCAATGCCAAATCTGCCAAATTAATCAGATATTTTACGCCATTTTTAACCAAACCTTTACTGACCAATTAAATTAAAGAGCCAAGTTTTTTTTTTCAAAACTTGTCTCGCCTTTTTGGAGCACCGCATTTGTTTTTCAGAATATTATATTTGGGGAACAGAATGAAAAGCCTCATAATTTGAATGATTGTTCTGTGACAAATTGAAAAAAAAGGCTATTTTGTAATCCCTTTAAGTGAATTATTTTTACTATTTTTGATAGTTTAATATACTTTAACCAAGGCACACAAACTCTTGGATTTATGGAGAATTTTTTTTTACTAACATTCTACTGAAGAAACAAAGACAACAAAATGAAACACAATGCCATGATTTGGAATCTTGCCTGGTACCATTAGTGTGTAAGGCAATTACCTGAAAACATTTTCAATTATCAATTTTGCAGTTCATGAAAATTACTCTAAATCACTCTAAAGGAAAAATGTATAGGTACACATACGAATAAAGAACTTGCTGTGTTTAAACAATCAACTTATTTAGATGAGCATGAATTATTTTATAGCATGTCAGAAATAAATTATTTTTTGCCCCTGCACAAAAAACAGAAACATAAAGTCTGCTAAGTTTTCTTGGTTTACACCACGAGCACAAAAGGCATCTTGTTAGAAAAGTTGAGAAACATGTTGGAGCAGAATCTGCCAACTTTATTCTTTGAGTTCTCCACTGCATAGCGTCGGCTTGCTCTGTTTTGTGGCTGCATGGAGTCTCACGGAAAACAAAGAAGAAGTCCAGAAAAAGACAAGAGACTGTTTATAGGGGGTCTCTTTGATTGGTCTTGCGTTGCATTAAAATAATTTCCAAATATATCAATTCAACCATCTTGCACCACAACATGGTACTTTCACAATAAAGTGTAATTAAATAGAGTTCTGTTTTATGCAACTGACTAAATAAATCCCCCAAAATGTTAGTATTATCTAACAAAAGGTACGTTTTGAAAAATGGAAATCTCATGTAAAACTACGAACGTTTATGCTCCATACAACTTTTCCAATAGTACATGAGTCAAATTGTTAAAAAGTGAAAAATAATTTAGCATTGCTGTAAACTCAGAAAAGTCGTTGTACAAGCACCTCTAAACTCGAGAATGTTGGTATACGTGTTTTTATTTTGCAACAAAGATCTGGCTCAAAAGAAAATCCAGGTCACAAGCATTCCCAGAGGCTACTACCAGAGACAGCGCAAGACCGTTTACTAGTCGTGACTACTCACGGCCAAGCATCAGCTAGTGCAGTTAGCGCATGCAAAGTACTACAGGCAAAGAAATAAGATGACACAAACAAGCATAATGTTTTCCAATGCAGTAAATATGTGTGGAGAAAATATTACATTTAAACTAAGCGCTGTTACTAATTCACAATGTTCATTGCTAAAATTTTTGGGTGTTCACTTAAAGTTACGGTAACTTTGGTTTTATGTGTAAACTAAGTTCTTACGTATCATCAATTCTAGATCTCATACCTGTTAACCTTAGCAAATTGCTCCCCTCATTATTGATTGTAAATCATCTTTATTGGGCAATAATAAGCTTTAAAAACACAACATGGTACCCACTCACAGCAAGATGGACTAAATGAACACTGCAACAATATTTGAAATATACAATAATGTTGTTGTCTGCAAGCAGTGACCGAGAGGATCCAGATTAGAGCCGAAATGGTTAAGACGAGATCTGTTTAAGAACAAAAAAAATCCCTGTAATTTCCCTGTATAAAAATTATTCTACAGCGTACACATTTTTGATTGTTAATAAAACTTGTGAAATACTGGAAACATTTATAAGTTGACAGGTATGCGATCTCTGTGACTCGTCCAGCCTCTTTCCTCACACAACATATTTGTTACATGGGCTCATAAAAAAAAACCTTTTTTTTTTGTGATCATTTTATTTATCTTATTACTGTATTTTTTTATGTTTCATTATATTTGAATTTGTTTTTAGTATTTAGGAAAATGTGCTTTATAGCTGTTGAGGATTCACTTTTCACAATTAACCTGAAATGCATATTTTTGGAATGTGGGAGGAAACCGCAGTGCCCGGAGGAAACCCACGCAAGCACGCGGAGATCATGCAAAATCTAAACAGCTGCTAATCTGACTTTTTGCACTACTGGCAGTTCTTTATAGCTTGCCACTCCTTGCACATTTGCTCTCTGCACTATTGTACTTACAGCGTTATTGTTACAGTGTTAATGTTACTGTTTACCTGACTTGTTAACCTGACTGCCCATTTTGCACATCTGGTTAGCTACTCCTCTTGCACTATCGGCACTATGGTAAAATACTATACGTAGCCATAATACAATACAACTTTTACTTATATCTGTACATTCAAGGAAACTGTGCGGGTCAGATGTATCGACATTTCGTTCTGTATACACGTGTACTAGAATGACAATAAAGTAGATCTGAATCTGAATCTACACAGTAAGGTTCGATCTCATGACCTGAGAACTGTGCCGCACATGCGCTAACCACTGCACTGCCGTGCTGCCCGGTTACGGGAAATTTGTTTTAATTACTAGATATCGGAAAAATCTACTTAAGCTACGAGCACAATCCTAGAACGAAGTAGACTTGTATAATGAGATACCACTGTATTGTCAATACCTCAGTATGAAGCTCAAAGAAACATTATTCCAAAAACGTGATCGCTTACACGTACTTTTCACACAAGCTAAATTTATTGTTGTGAACACAAGTATGATTTACAAAAACAATATTAACACACACGAAATCCAATTAAACAACCAAAAAATACAGATGTTACGGATGATTTTAGGTTCATTTATGTGTAAATTATTTGAGGTTTTACATCATTGTGTGAAGTTTGGTGATGAGAATGAAATATGTATAAATGCTGCACACGTAAGCAGTTCAATCTTGGGTAAACGAATTAGTAAACAATTTTTTTGTTTTGTTCCTGCACTAAAAAATGTTTGTGGCTTAGTTTATTATGAGATTCCTTTGTTTCAGGTTTCCGCCTGTGCTTCCGGTTGCCCCCACCTATGCATTTAACTCAGAAATGAATGTGGACTTGTTTTTTATACAACACTTTAATTAAGTTTTATAATGAGAAAAGTTATGTACAAATAAAAATTAAATATGTTTTATCCTATGTATTCTTTTGCTTGTAGATGCTAAATTGTTGCATCAGAAGGAAGAAAGTCAGGGATCACATGTGCAAGAGTCCTGAGAGAAGCAAAGAAACTGCCTTCAAGAAAATTCAACTGAACAAATTTTCAGCAACAACTTCTTCCAGCCAAAAACCTGCTGCTTTACCTGGAAAACCCTTGGACTCTTTGAGTGACAGTGAAGAAGAGTTCTTTGAATGCTTAAGTGATCAGGGGGACAGTGAGTCTCCTTGTGCTGAAGCGGAAGCACGTTGCTGTAACTTAAGAGCAGAAGGCAGGATGCTCCCCTGTAACAACATGACTCTTCTGAATTCTTCAGAGCTTCTTTTTATTCCAGTGACACAAGTAATATTCATTTTCACTTGCTTGTTAGGCTTACTGATGTATTAAAGCGATGTTGAAAATGAGCAGGAATTGTATGACAAAAATTGCACCCTTTAAATAATAATAATAATATGCCTTTTATATTCGGGCATGTTAAAGTTGTTGTGTTTAACTTTAACACTAAAACTCTTCGTTTTCTATATATTTTTATTTTGCATGGCAAGGGACCTTTATTATAATGTACCATAACAGCTTTTTTTGTATTTTTAATAGGAACCTACCCCAATGACTGAGGATTTGTTAGAGGAGCAGTCAGAAATACTTTCAAAACTAGGGACTTCCGCAGAAGGTGCTCAACTCCGGGCTCGTATGCAAAGTGCTTGTCTCTTATCTGACATGGAGTCTTTCAAGGTCAGTGACACCCTGCAGAGAGTAATAACAAGAAAGCATGATAGCTATTCTTGGGTAGCTCGCTTCTTTGGCACCAGTGTATTATTTGTTATTCTGGAGTGGTAAATTGACTGCATTTATAAGACTTATATACAGTGGCTTGCAAAACTATTAGGCCCCCTTGAATTTTGTGACCTTTTGCCACCTTTTTCAGACTTCAACAATCAAGATATAAAACTGTAATTTCTTGTGAAGCATCAACAATAAGGGGGACACAATCATGAATCTCTGAATGATTCAATGTTGATCTAAATGACTTACGATGATAAATATAATCCACCTGTGTGTAATCAAGTCTCTGTATGGATGCACCTGCACTGTGATAGTCTCAGAGGTCTGTTTAAAGCACAGAGAGCATCATGAAGAACAAGGAACATACCAGGCAGGTCAGAGATACTGTTGTGGAGAGGTTTAAAGCTGGATTTGGATTTAAAAGATTTCCCAAGCTTTAAACATCCCAAGGAGCACTAGGCAAACAATATTATTGAAATGGATGGAGTCTCAGACCACTTCAAATCTACAAAGATCGGGCCGCCCCCCTAAACTTTCAGCTCATACATGGAGAAAACTGATCAGAGATGCAGCCAAAAGGCCCACGATCACTCTGGATGAACTGCAGAGGTCTACAACCGAGATGGGAGAATCTGTCCATAGGACAAGAATCAGTCGTATACTGCACAAATCTGGCCTTCATGGAAGAGTGGCAAGAAGAAAGCCATTCTTTAAAAATATGTATGAAAATTGTTGTTTAAAGTTTGCCACAAGCCACTTAGGAGACACCAAACATGTGGAATAAGGTACTTTTTGGCAACAATGCAAGGTGTTATGTTTGGCGTAAAAGCAGCACAGCTCATCACCCTCAACGCACCATCCCCACAGTCAAACATGGTGGTGGCAGCATCCTTGTTTGGAAGAAAACCTAATGGAGTCTGCTAAAGACCTGAGACTGGGACAGAGATTTGTCTTCCAACAAGACAATGATCCAAAACATTTAGATTCAGATATACTTTATTGTCATTCTAGTACACGTGTATACAGAACGAAATGTCGATACATCTGACCCGCACAGTTTCCTTGAATGTACAGATATAAATAAAAGGTTGTATTGAGTTGGAGTATTGAAGTACTAATAATATACTAAATAATTATGGCTATGTATAGTATTATACAGTAGTGCAAAGAGTACAAGAGTAGCAGCTAACCAGATGTGCAAAATGTGCAGTCAGGTAAACAAGTCACTGTAGAGTAACAATAACACTGTAGTACAATAGTGCAGAGGAGAACAGATGTGCAAAGGAGTTGCTAGGTATAAAGAACTCCTAGTAGTGTCAAAAAAACAGAACAGCCAAACACATGTACAGATTAGCAGCAGTGTAGACTTGCTATGTGTGTGATTGACCATTTAACAGTGTAATGGCCAGGGGGACAAAACTATTGCAGAACCTGGTGGTCCTGCACTGCACACTGCAGTACCTCTTCTCAGAGGCTAGCAGAGTGAACAGTCCATGATGGGGGTGAGAGGGGTCCCTAATGATGTTCTTGGCTCGGGATAGGCAGCGCTTCTGGCAAATGTCCTGAATGGAGGGGAGAGAAGTCCCGATGATTTTCTCTGCTGTCCTCATCACCCTCCTCACACTACCCCAGTCCGAGGCACTGCAGCCTCCACACCACACAGAGATACAGCTGGTCAGGATGCTCTCTATGGTGCCCCTGTAGAATGTGATGAGGGAGGGTGGGGGCAGGTGGCCTCTCCTCATCCTCCGCAGGAAGTAGAGGCGCTGCTGTGCCCTCTTCACCAGTGATGCAGTGTTCACGATCCAGGTGAGTTTGTTTGTGATGTACACCCCTAGGAACTTGGTGCTGCTGACAACCTCCACAGCCTTGTTGTTGATGAGAAGTGGGTCATGGTTGGGCTGGTTTTTCCTGAAGTCGATAATGATCTCTTTAGTTTTGTCAACATTCAGGACCAGGCTGTTGTCTCTGCACCAGCCCACCAACTGCTCCACCTCCTCTCTGTAGGCCAGGTCGTCGTCCCTGATGAGGCCCACCACTGTTGTGTCGTCCGCAAACTTCACGATGTGGTTTGTGGCTGACCTAGGGACGCAGTCGTGTGTCATCAGGGTGAACAGCAGGGGGCTCAGGACACAGCCTTGGCGGGAACCCGTGCTGAGGGTGATGACATCGGAGGACCCGCCCTGGAATGTTGTCAGGGCCTGGAGCCTTCCGTGTGTTGACCCTTCTCTGGGTCTTCCTCACGTCAGTTGAGTCCAGGAGGAGTGCTCTTTTGTCCTGATGTGGAACCGCTTTCGCTGCAGGGGTGCCATTTTGTGCCTCGAACCTCCCAAAGAAGTTGTTGAGGACGGACATTCAGGAAGTCCATGCTAGTGTCCCCCACTGGGGGCAATGGTTGGCTTGTATCTGGTGATGGCCTGAATGCCTTTTCACATATCCCTGGTGTTGGTTGTGCTGAGGAAAAGGTCCTGGATTTTTTGACTGTGCGATCGCTTTGCTAGTCTGATAGCACGGTTCAGGTCGGCCCTCGCTGATCTCAGTGCCTCCTCATCACCAGATTTAAAGGCAAGGTTCCGTGCCTTTAGCAAGTTGCGTATCTCAGCAGTCATCCAGGGCTTTTGATTGGCACGGGTTCAGATGGTTTTGGTGTTGCTGACGTCCTCTGTGCATTTACTGATGTAGGCTGACACAGACATGGCATACTCATCTATGTTTATTTTGTTGTTGTAAGTGGCAGCCGATTTAAACATGTCCCAATCTGTGCATTCAAAGCAGTCCTGTAGTGCCTCCATTGCCCCCTCAGTCCACACCCTCACCTGCTTCACTGTAGGTTTTTCTCTGGTCAGCAGGGGCTTGTATGCAGGAATTAGCATAACAGAAAGATGATCTGATGAGCCAAGGTGGGAGCGGGGGGCTGCTCTGTATGCTCCTCTGATATTTGTGTAGGCGAAGTTCAATGTGTTCCTACCCCTTGTAGCAAAGTCGACATGCTGGTGGAAATGCGGGAGAACTGTTTTCATGTTGGCCTGGTTAAAGTCCCCCGCAGCAATCAAAATGCATTCGGTGTAAGCATGCTGCAGTTCACTCACAGTTCGGTAGAGAACGTCCATTGCCACCTTTGTGTTAGCGCTGGGGGGCACGTACACGGCAGTAATGATAGTAGCGCTAAACTTCCTCGGGAGCTAGAAGGGTCTGCAAATCACCGTCAAGAGTTCAATGTCCCGTGAGCAGTGATTCAAGATTATACTAGCATTCCTACACCAGTTGTTGTTGGTATAAATGCATAGTCCGCCACCCCTGCTTTTACCGGTGAGTTGGCCGTTCTTATCAGCGCGGAATGCAGTTAGCCCCACAATGCTAACAGCGTCATCCGGGATAGATGAGTTTAGCCATGTCTCCGTCAGAATTGTAGCGCAGCTGTTCGTCATCTCTCGGTTTGATTTAAGTTCCACTTGTAAATGGTCCAGTTTATTGTCCAGAGAGCAAACTTTGGAGAGGAAAATGGATGGGAGAGGCGTTTTGAAGGGTTTAGCCTTTAGCCTAGCTGTTAGCCCGGCCCGACAACCTCGCTTCCTCCTTCAGTCACACAGCCTTCTCTTGCCACTCTGCTTCGCTGCTTTGTAGGCTGCTGGGTCTTGTTGACGTAGCACTCCGAGGCTAAGTAAACACTCCAGAGTGGTCGTAGCAACGAGCGCTTGATTTCTGGATGATCGCATATCCAGCAAAAAACTGCAATCGTATATTAATCTGCAGTTAGAGTTGATTTTGTTCGCCGTCAAAAACTGAGTCGAAGACTGGGTTTTATGACCAAAATGTAAGAAACTGTAGCTAGCCGATGCAGCCGTACAGGGCGCCACCATCTTGGCAAAGGCTACAATGAATGTTTCACCTAAAACATATCAAGGTGTTGAATGGCCAAGTCAAAGTCCAGACCTCAATCCAATTGAAAATCCATGGAAAGAACTGAAAACTGCTGTTCACAATCGTTTTCCATCCAACCTCACTGAGCTTGAGCTGTTTTGCAAGGAGGAAAATATCTACAGATCAGTTTCTCGATGTGCAAAACTGATAGAGACATACCCCAAGCGACTTCCAGCTATAATTGCAGCAAAAGGTGGCGCTACAAATTATTAACTCAATGGGGCTAAATCATTTTGCACACCCACTTTTTCGTTTTTTATTTGTTAAAAAAGTTTAAAATATCCAATAAAGTGTGTGCCACTTCACGATTTTGTCTCACTCAGTGTTGATTCTTCACAAGAAATTACAGTTTTATATATTGATGTTTGAAGTCTGAAATGTGGCAAAAGGTCCCAAACTTAATAAATATTAAATATTACCATTTCTATTCCCCACTGAAGGCAGCCAACCCAGGTTCTGTTCTTGAGGACTTCATTCGCTGGTACTCTCCCAGAGATTTTTTGGAGGAAGAATTTGTCGACGTCAATGGTCAAACAAAGTTGAAAGGCCAGCTAAGTCCAAGAATGAAAATCCCACGAAATATATGGGTAGAGACTTGGGAGAATGCCAAGGCTGTACCAGCACATCGCCAGAGGAGGCTTTTTGATGATACCAAAGAAGCAGAAAAGGTTAGAAAAGGTTTCAACCCTTTAATGCTATGGGAGTGATTTATCAGTGAGATCTGATTCAAGTTGTATAAGGTCATGTTAAGATATAGTTTTAAACATAAAATGGCAAGTCTTTCTGGATTTGGCTTTTTGTTTCTCATTTGTTACCTCAATTGATAATTGTAAATTGTTTTTGTTTGATTTTTTAAAATTACACGCTCTTTTATTTCTGGTTGTAAATAAGTTCTACGTGAACACTTATACCTAAAAGGAGCCTCCCCTAAGAGTTCCAATATAATTGTGGTTCTTGAACAAAATCAACATTTTAAAAGGCACTCTCACACCAGGACTATTGTACCATGCCCAAGCATTTTTTCTGCTATAGTACAGATTTTATAACTCGTGAGAGTGTCAGCAATACGCGGATCTCTTGTTTGGCACGATTGGTAGAAGGGGGCCAGAGCGCGTTACAGTTGCCTGCACATGCTGCGCACAGCCATGGTAGTGGTCGACTGGCAAATAATAAACGCGGCGTCATGTTTATAGCGGGTGACCATTACTGAAACAGAATACAACTTCTTGGTGTCAAGTGCGCTCTTCATAGCACTGGAGTGAAGCCCTCAAGGAAACTGCTCCATATACTCATCGGGGCTCCAAGAAGATTTATTACCTCAACTATGTCATCATATGGACAGAATAATGTATAACATGCTTGTCAAGTCAATCCAAGTTTATTTGTATAGCCCTTAATCAAAAGCAGTCTCAAACGGCTGCACAGACCACATATTATTGCAAACTACAGACTATTATTACACCATCTGATCTAAAATCTATATGAGGGCAAGGAAAAACTCAAAAACATCAACATGAGGAAAATGAAGAAACCTTGAGAAGGGACCGCAGATGAGGAAAACCCCCTTCCAGGATGACCAGGCTGCCAGAGTGTTGCATTTACAATCAATAGAAATAAAAAAAACTAAATAATTAAAGTATTATAAAAGATTTTAAAAAAGGAATGACCAGGTTGCAATGGATGTAGCTTTAACAAACAATACACATTGTCAACATGAAATATAGGTCATTCATAAGCTATAGAATATAAGTGTGTTTTGCGTCTAGATTTAAACAGTTCTATTGAGGTCGCAGATAAAATCTCAGAGGGCAGAGCATTCCACAGCACCGGGGCCCGAATGGAGAATGCTCTCGAACCTTCAGATCTCTTCTTGGCTCTTGGGATCACGAGTAGACCAGCATTTTTGGAGCAAAGGCTACGGACAGGAGCATAGGAGGAACTTAAATCTGAAAGATATGCGGGAGCAAGTTCAAGCATGATTTTTTTATAATACCAACAGAACCTTAAAATCAAATTTTAAGCTCACAGGGAGCCAATTCATGTTAGCTAAAATCGGGGTAATGTGATCAAACTTTCTTGTATTAGTTAAAAGCCTTGCTGCAGTATTTTGTACCAGCTGCAGGCTCTTAATGCCCGACTTTGGGAGACTGGATAGTAGTGCATTACAGTAATCGAGACGGGAGGTAACAAACATTAATTTTAATATTATCCGCATCAGACTGGGACAGCATAGGGCCAATTTTTTCAATGTTGCGATGGAAAAAGTTGTTCTAGTAAAATTGTGTGGGCGGGGGGTGCTCCGCCCTGCTTTATTCCTGGTCCCTGGCTATTTCAGCTGAAAATGAAAATCTCCATTCTGATCCCTGTATATATATATATATATATATATGTGTGTGTGTGTATGTATGTATGTATGTAGAAAAGACAGATTGGGATCAAATATGACACCTATATTTTTGACTGAGTCACTCTGGCTGATATTACATTTCTCAATGGTCAGAGCAGTGTTTGCGAACCAGACAAAGCATTTAGATGGAGCAATAATTAACATTTCGGTCTTTTCAGGGTTGAGGTGCATGAAGTTGAGGACATTCATCTTCTTATCTCAGTAAAGCTGGCCTCCAAATTTTCTATTTAAAGGCCCGCTCACACAGCCTTTCGCGTCTGTATCGCGGGTAAAATTGAGCGCTTTTTTTTTTTTTTTTTTTGCCCGTGGTTGCCCCCGGTGGAAAATGTGCAAAATTGGCCGGCGACTGTTCAGCGTCCTTATCGCGGGTAACCGCGGCTGCATTGCTGTGCCGCCCGCGGTCACCCGTGGTCTAGAGTTTTGAGCAGCGCAAAACTTTTTCGCGCGGCCAACTGCATGTGAATTTCTTACCGCGTGTAAAGCACGGCTGTATCGCGTCTGTATCGCGATCTCAAAGTGTCCAACAGCGTCTGCTTCACGGGCAGAAATTTCTGGCCGTGATTCAGCCGCGATACGCCAGTGAAAGGCTGTGTGACCGGGCCCTTAGTGGCGCAGATAGCTCCATTGAAAGATACATTTGAGTGCCATCTGCTTATCAATGGCAACTGATATTATACTTGTGAATAATGTCACCTAATGGAAGCATGTTAATGCTTAAAGGAAGGGGGCTAATAAGTACTAAACCCTGCGGCACACCATAGGTAACACTAACTAAAGGTCTCAGATGTCATTGCATTTATTAAACGTAAGATTATTTAGCTGCTATGCCACAACTTTTTCAAGGACTTAAGAAAGAAATGGTCGGTTTGACACAGGTCTGCAATTACATAAGCTTTCTGGGTCAAGGTTGGGTTGTCTCGTGTAGTTTTAATGACAGCAGATTAAATAGCCGCTGGAACAACACCTGAGTAGAGTGATGTTTATAATATTTAGAACTGAAGGTCTTCTGTCCCCAAAAAAACCTATAATCGGCAAATTTGGAAGTGAGTAAAACAGGCAAGTCGTCTGTTTGGCCGTACTCACCGCCAGTGCAAAATTATCAAGTGACAGATCACTGATTTGGGAAAATATCCCTGGACAGCCACCATCTCGCACGTCTATAATTTTCAGACCTTTGACATGTGACATATTTGCATGGTCGTTAGAAATTTCTTCCCATATACGTTGAATTTTCTTATCAAAGAAGACCATAAAGTCTTGGGCTGAATGGATTAAAGTTTCTGGAATCATCTGTTGCTTCGTTAGCGGTGTCTAGAGGATTTGGGGGTTATTCTTTTGTGTCGCAATCACCTTCGAAAAATTGGCTGATTTTGCTGAGGAAAGGGTTGTTTTATACTTCAACAAGCTGTCACAACAGGTTTGTCAGAAAACCTCAAGCTTGGTAGCGCGCCTTTTTTGTTTATATCACCTGCAGTCTTTTTTAGTGATCTCACTTTTTTCAATATCCCAAGGTGTAGGTCTTTTATGTCATGATTTTTGCACAGAATCCAGGACACTTGCCAGGGCAGCATTAAAATCATTCATAAGTGAGTCAATAAAACTTTTGAATAAAGGAAATTACGTAGTTACCCCTGGAAGAAGATTCAAGAGGTAAGAAGCTTTACTAGGGCAAATATTATGGACGCTAAATCCTTTAATTTCTTTGATACAACATTTAGCCAGCACCTCAAATCTAACTAAATAACAATCACAGATAATGTAAGTATACGGTACCACCGTCATATTAGAGGTTGAAACACCTCAAGTCAGAAACAAGCCCAGTGTGTTTCCATCTTTATCAGTCGGCATATCAATCAATTGCATTTGCACTTTGCATCAACAACAAGGCTGTGGAGGTTGTCAGCAGTATCAAGTTCCTAGGGGTGCACATTACAAACAAACTCACCTGGTCCGTGAACACTGCATCACTGGTTAAGAGGGCACAGCAGCGCCTGTACTTCCTGCGGAGGATGAGGAGAGCCCACCTGCCCCCACCCTCCCTCATCACATTCTACAGGGGCACCATAGAGAGTATCCTGACCAGCTGTATCTCTGTGTGGTGTGGAGGCTGCAGCGCTACCGACTGGGGTAGTGTGAGGAGGGTAACGAGGACAGCAGAGAAAATAATCGGGACTACACTTCCCTCCATTCAGGACATTGGCCAGAAGCACTGCCTATCCCATGCTAAGAACATTATCGGGGACCCCTCTCACCCCCATCATGGACTGTTCACTCTGCTAGCCTCTGGGAAGAGGTACTGCAGTGTGCGGTGCAGGACCACCAGGTTCCGCAGTAGTCTAGTCCCCCTGGCCATTAGACTGTTAAATGGTCAATCTAACATATAGTTAACCTAAATCTAAACGGCTGCTAATCTGACTTTTTGCACTACTGGCAGTTCTTTATAGCTTGCCACTCCTTGCACATTTGCTCTCTGCACTATTGTACTTACAGCGTTATTGTTACAGTGTTAATGTTACTGTTTACCTGACTTGTTAACCTGAATGCCCATTTTGCACATCTGTTTAGCTACTCCTCTTGCACTATCGGCACTATGGTAAAATACTATACGTAGCCATAATACAATACAACTTTTACTTATATCTGTACATTCGAGGAAACTGTGCGGGTCAGATGTATCGACATTTCGTTCTGTATACACGTGTACTAGAATGACAATAAAGTAGATCTGAATCTGAATCTGAAAACAAAATCTGTCAATTAGTCACTGAAACGCAACAGTAAGCGAATTGAGTGGGGAATTCATGTGAATGTTAAAGTACCCTATAATTATTATTTCGTCTGAATAGGTTACTTGGTCAAACAACAGTTTCTAGAATTCATCTAAGAAAACAGAATATGGTCCTTGGGCACGATAAATAGATGGCCTTTTCCATATTAGCGGCACAGGGAGTAAATTTTAGTAAATTTGCAGAAATTAGCGCACCACCGTCACCCTTCTTCAAAGAGCGTGCTACAAAAGAGCTCACATAATCATGGGTAGAAGCCTCATTAAGATGTAAAAACACATCCTGGTCTCAACCAGGTTTCACAAAGACCAATCGGGTTAGGTTTGTGATCACGAATAATATCAATAACAAATAAAGCTTTGGGGCAATCAATCTAAGATTTAAAAAAAAAACAAAGTTTCAGCTATGCTGAGTTTCTTGGCGGAATTCTTTGCACCAATGTAACCGCGGTGTACTTGTCCCACCAAAGATCCACATTCACGCTGGACTGGATGATGAGGTTTTTATTACGTTTACTGCAAATGAATGAGTCACAACATTAGCTTTTCTGCTGGCTTTGATCTCTTTGATCTCAGTAGCAGTTCCCTCTTAAAACTGCCCAACAAAGCATATCAAAGAGCTTTCTTTTCAATTTACATAAAATAGATTTTAGAATATCACAACAATGAGTATAAAAACGAGTACAATTTACCTGCAAATGAATGAGTCACAACATTAGCTTTTCTGCTGGCTTTGATCTCTTTGATCTCTACAATGGGAATTACATTTTAGTAAAACAGAAACAAAACGAAAATAAATCTAAACAGCTTGACAATATCAATCACATTACTGTGCATGTTGAGAGATTTGTCAGCTGGGGTTGTAAACTTTAAAATTAACTTCTTTTGTGGAGCACCAAAAAATGTGTCTTACCAGTAGCAGTTCCCTCTGAAAACTGCCAACAAACCCCGCCTCCCGGTCACATGTCAGAAGCCAAAACCAAACTCCACCCCATACCAGCAGGTGGCACTGTTGGACTCATCCTTGCAGGACACTTACCAAAACCTATACACATATTTCAGCAGGAATTTCAATTAAACAAAAGTCATTATTACACCCGTTACATACACCCCCCTGAAATTCTGATAAATATGGGAGTGCTACACTAAACAGAAAAAAATCACATGCAAAAGTGCAAATACTGATGAAAAAAAAGGACACAAAAACTGGTACAGTATTACAAGGAACAAACTGAAGTGCATGTCAGTTCTAAAACTCTCCCAAAAAGGAGTGTGAAAAGAAAGGAGGCGATCAAACTCCTAACTAAGCACAGACTCAAAGATGCCTGTTACATCTCTGAAATATCAAACATTGTTCCTGTTGTTTCAAGTGCTCACATAGGCACAATTCTTGTTTCTTGCTCAAGCTTTGTTACTCAAACTGAAAGTGCATCTCTAAAGAACCTAAACAAGGAACTAGCAGATATTGCGGACACAGAGTTGTCACTTACAAACTGGTCATTCATCTGACAAATAAGACGACTGGGAGGCCTGATGGACTGGCGGACCCTAAGATCATAACAGCTAGGTTGAGTACAAATAACCTGAGCTTGAGGGTCTGGGACAGTCAAGTCTAAACAGTCAGTATCAGGGGAGACAGTGTCCGGATGGTCAGTGTTCAATGGGGTCTCGTCTGGGAGGACAGTGTCTGGTGGGCCGATATCCAAAGGGATCATGTTTTCAGAGCACCGAGGTGGGCTTTCCGTATTGTCACTTGCAGTATGATTATCATCTTGTTCGGGGATGTGCTGACTTCCTTGACTGGATGTATCGACTGTGAGAGAGTCAGACTGGACATCAGATCTGCTGTCTAGTGAGTTATCCTCCATCTCTAAATGAACTTGCTCTTCACCTGACTGTATCACCCAGTGTACTGTACGGACATCACTGCCTTCGACCGCGTCATGTAAATCAGGATATACATCACTTCCATGCGTAGCAGCGTCACACCCTGAGTGTTCAGATCTGTTGGCCATATCTCCTTCACAGGGCAAGAAGCTAACAGAGAGCAGCAAATTCCTGTGAACTACCTTCTCTTTGCCCGTCAGGCAATCCTTGACTCTATAGACATTGAGATCAGGCTTGACTGATATGACTTCATACGGGGTCGACTCCCACTTATCTGCAACCTTGCATTTCCTCTGTTGGCGATCAACACCCGGTCTCCCACGACGAGGGGTGATCCTTTGGCCCTACGGTTGTACAGCTTGGCATGGAGAGTCTGTTCTCTGAGAGTATTCCTCCATATAATCTGAGCAGCTTCATTTAGATCCTTCTTCAGATGGGTTACAAAGTCAGAGTAGCTGACAACAGCATCATTGGTACTAGCATGTTGAAACATGACATCGACAGGGAGCCAATTTTGAGAGCAAACTGATCAAAGAGCTTCTAGAGATGGCTGGGGTGCAGAAATCCCATGCGACTCCGTACCACCCCATGGGAAATGGTATCGCAGAACGATTTAACCGAACATTGGGAGATATGATCAGAACCCTTCCCCCTCAGCCCAAAGCAAAGTGGCCACAAATGCTGCAGCAGCTCACCTTCTGCTATAACTGCACAGAGCATGAGACAACAGGGTTTGCACCGTTCTACCTAGTGTTTGTGTATGTAACATCCCACATGCCGACATTTCTTGTGTAAATACCATGTAAATTATAACTATAGCAATATCCCCCTTGTTTTATAACCTTATCTTCTCTGTTCCTTTATCTTCTTGGCTCATACCTCACTGTGAATGTGTAATACTGGAGTGTCATGCCCAATTTCGTTGTCACAACATTTTGTAACAATGACAATAAAGGTATATTCTATTCTATTCTATTCTAATCGCCACAAGATGTCTTCTTTCGGCCATGTTGTGTCTCACATCACAGGAATTATGTTGATAGGCGCTCATCTGTCATCATCGTGTCCTCTACCGTTACTAAAATCACTTTTTCAGTCTGGCCGAGGTAGCTCCCTTATCTTAGCATCATGGCCCGAGCAAAAAGCCTGTTTACTATCCTTACGTCGTCTCCGCTGCTTAAGTGAGTTGGCCACCCACGGTGATCCTGTGGATCTTTGTATTTATTTAGGGATATCAGAGGTGGCCTAAAAATTGCCCAAAAAGTCTTAATTCAGACTCAGCCCTAAATTTAAAAGTTCCTGGCGGGTGTACTGAATATTCTACAAAGCAATTTATCAAGCAATTGAAATAAAGGGTCAAGTTTATTCTTTTCAAAACTCGTCTTGCCTCTTTGGAGCACCGCATGCGTTTTTAAATCTCCCCACAAATACTTTAGGTTAATTCTTTTTACCGTTTTGATAAATCAGTATACTTTAATCAAGACACACACACACACTCTTGGATTTTTGGACTTTTCTTTTCCTAAACATCTCCTGAAGAAGCTTTAATGGAACACAAAACAATAATGAGAAAATAGAACAAAGACAACTAGAAGTTGATAAACTGGCACCATTTGGATAGACAACAGCATTAGCTTAATTATTAGTTATTGTATTTTGATATAATTCCCCCTTTAACGTCACACCAATACCAATACCTAGGAACAAGGAGATGTTCTGCAAAGTTTTGCTTCGATGAAGATGATGGCCCAGTCTTTATGTCTTTGGCTGTAGAGCGATGAGAAACCCTAGTAGGCTTGAGATCCTTTTGGGACAAGGACAACAGGAAGGAGGGTGTTGAAGCAGAGGTTGACTGCTGGTGGTTTGAGGCTTCTCTGAGGTCGCTTGCTTTGTCCCATTGGTTTGCCCGCTCGCTTGATCAATCTTGGCTCCTGGCTTGGTCCTCTGGCTGCTTGTTGAGCTGAGACTTGGTTAGGACCGGCCAGGGTTGTGTTCCAATGAGTTCTTTGAACTGGGGTGGGATACGAACGTTCCGTTTTGTCTTTGGTAACTAAATAATAAAAAGAGAAAACGTGGTCCTGACAAAACATAGGCGTACGTAGTCTGATAATCCAGTGGAACCTAAAAGAAGGAGAGTCTTTGAAAAGAAATGAAGGAAATATATAAAAACATTTTTAAAAAAGAATGGAGTAGTCTGTGTTGTTCTAGGCTTTATGCCTTACAGATGTTATACTTACTCATTTATGATAAATCCAGCCCAGTCTAACAACGTATTGTTGCTCAGCCAAAATTTGGCAGACTGTAAAAGTTCTGCACCTGTGAGGTGGGCTTTTATACCAATTTTCCACCCAGATCAATTGTGGGTCTGAACAATAAAAACACAGTGACAGTGTTAATGTGAAGAAAGTCAACAACAACAAAAACAATGCTGGGTCTTACAAGGTTAAACAGGACTTTATGGGTGTGACTTACAATGGTGGTTTGTCCAACCAATTAACCTGAGCATAAAGATTCTGCTTTTTGTTTGTTTTTTTAAATATATTTGGTCTTATAGGTCCTGCATTATTTGGAAAATCAGAAGCCTGCAGACCTGACTTGCCATCTCCTGCCGTGCATATTGCATGCTGCAGTTTTGAAGTTACAAGAAGAAGGTGAGCACATCTTTACAAAATGTCACCCTTGTGAATGTGGTTGGAAGTCTTTGTTTTTTCCTTGGAAGTTTTTACTCATACAATCCTTTCCAAATATTTAGGAACTGGCCACGGTAACATGTTTTATTCAAATAATTTTATCTGGTTACATGTTACTTGTAACATGATCCAATCTGATCCCTTGTTTATATACTCCTCCGCTTATAATCATAGCAGGAGCTGGGGAGTTAAACCAAATGAAGTTTAACATTAGCACAGTGGTTGTGCTCATTTTAAAACGTTACATGTTGATTATGTACAATCTTGATGAAAACGATTTCAAAGTAGGTCTGAATTTTTTTTCGTTTTGAGACCAAATTTGCAAAGAAGCAATGTAATTTTTGTCAAAGCAACAGTTTTTTTGATCAATGAACCAATCTTGTGCACTGTATTATATGCATTTAGAAACATTATGCACACTCTCATCAGAAGCTCTATGCCAGAATGTGCAGAATTTTGGACGTGAGGATAGAAAATAAAATTCAAATATCCCAGATAAATCAACCAATATAAATGAGGCTTGTTTTTCAAGTTACCAGAGTTGAAGTCAGTCATTTACTTCTTATTACCAATCATTTGTGGCCTTAAAATCTTACCTTGTATTTTGGCCATTTGGCATTGTTCCGCGTAGTACTGTACGTAATGTTAAATGTTGGTTTACAAATGTCCAGGAGAGACACTGTGTGTTCAGTTGACCAAGTGGACAGCCATTGTTTATTCAATACTCATTAAGAAATTATTTCCGGAACAATGGAAGCATAAACGCTGAGCTCACGAGTCAATCGAGTGATCGCCCCCCAAAACTACGACGATACCCATCATGGACTGTTCACTCTGCTAGCCTCTGGGAAGAGGTACTGCAGTGTGCGGTGCAGGACCACCAGGTTCCACAATAGTCTTGTCCCCCTGGCCATTAGACTGTTAAATGGTCAATCAAACACATAATAAATCTAAACTGCTGCTAATCTGTACATCTGTTGGTTTTGTTTGACTTTTTTGCACTACTGGCAGTTCTTTATAGCTAGCCACCCCTTGCACATCTGTTCTCCTCTGCACTATTGTACTACAGTGTTATTGTTACTGTTTACCTGACTTGTTTACCTGACTGCCCATTTTGCACATCTGGTTAGCTGCTCCTCTTGCACTCTTTGCACTACTGTATAATACTATACATAGCCATAATTATTTAGTATATTATTAGTACTCAATACTCCAACTCAATACAACATTTTATTTATATCTGTACATTCAAGGAAACTGCGGGTCAGATGTATCGACATTTCCTCCTGTATACACGTGTACTAGAAAGACAATAAAGTAGATCTGAATCTGATATTTGAACACGAATCGTGAAAAAAAACAAGAGAATGAGTGGGGCTCGAGGACGCAGAAGTTTGAAGACAGGAAAAATGTACAGAGACCGAAAAGAATAAGAAATTGAAGACGGCATGTCGGCAGGTAACAATGGGGGCAGCACCTGGGGAACACCTGATGCTCGCGCAATTCGCCAGCATTAGTAAAGAAATCCGCGACCAGAAAAAGGAAATAAAAGAAGAGCTATCAACTTTATAAAAGGAATTCCAAAGGGAGATGAGGAGAGAATTTGTTTACTTCTTGGAAGAAATTAATTTGAGGGTGAAGCAAAACTCGGAGGAAATTCACAAGCAGCATTAGGGATATGGCCAAAGCACAGACACGACTCGCTCAGCTGGAGTATCATTGTGACGCGAATGAAGCCATCCTTTTGCTCTTGAAACAGCAAGAAAAACTAAAAGACAAGCTGAGTGAAGTTGAAAAACATGGTCAGCGTTGCAATTTAAGAATTTATGGTGTGGTGGAACACAAAAAGGAGTGAAAGGACTCCTCCACCACGAACTAACCGACGACACAGAATTAAACAGCCAAAGAGCACACCAAAATTTGGAAAAGAAACACCCGCCCGGTGCACCCGCGAGGTCGAGATGATCGTTGTCAATTTTCTTAAATACGAGACCAAAGAAGACATTCTTACCAAAGCATGGAAAAGGAGAATTCAAATTGAAGGGAGGTCGATTTTCTTCGACAGTGACTATTCAACCGAAGTGCTGAGAAAATGCAAATCCTACTTTTAGGAGATTTTTGAAAGAGAAGACAAAAACGTTTCCAAACACCGATGAGAATAATCCAGATTAATTGGCCGGACGGCCCCCAAATCTATGACAGCGCGAGCAATGCAAGGGTAGATGGGAGGAGAAGAGGACTTAGCGTGTGACCGTGTGCTACCGTTATTTCTGATCATTATTTAGTGACATTTGAGGTGCTGGCTAACTGTTGTATTAAAAAAACTAAAAGATTTAGCGGACGCAATATAAGCACTGCCATAGTTTCTGAGCTCTCTGACCTTCTTTCAGGAGTAGTTGCGTAGTTTCCTTTATATAAAGGGTCTATTGACCCATGAGTTCAATGCTACCCTGGCCAGTGTCCTGGATTCCGTAGTGCCCCTACTCCTTAAATCAGGACGCAAAAGAAGCAGCCTTGGTTTACTGATGAAACTATATCGCTTAAACAAGACTGCAGGAAATCTGCAGACTTCTTGGCTTTTGGAGTCACAAGTAGACCGGCATTTTCCGAGCGTAGGCTCCGTGCAGGATCATAGGGGGAAATCAAATCAGAGAGATAAGAGGCTGCAAGTCCATGCAAACATTTGGATGTTAATAACAGACCTTAAAGTCACATCTTAAGTGGACTGCAAGTTGGCCAATACAGGAGTAATATGCTCAAACTTTTTTGTCTTATTCAAAAGTCTAGCTCCCGCATTCTGAACCAGCTGCAAACTTTTAAAGCTCGACATCGGAAGACCGGAAAGCAATACATTACAGTAATCAAGCCGAGAAGCAATAAACGCATAAAATAAAACATCTGATTGGTACAGCATCGAACGAATCTTCGCAATATTACGGAGGTGGTAGAAAGCTATTCTAGTAATATTTTCCATGTGTGACTGAAACGACAGATTAGGATCAAATATAACACCTAGATTTTTGACAGTCACTTCTATTCTATAGCATTTGAATCACCTGTATTTTATGCTGTCAATATCTGTGTATCTGTGTATTATTTGCCCTCGTGTAGGTTTTAGATCAGGTGATGGTGTCATAATAGTCTGTGGTTTGCAATAATCTGTGGTCTGTGCAGCCCTTTGAGTCTCTTTGTGATTAAGGGCTATACAAATAAACATGACTCGACTTGACTTGACTGAAGATCAGTGAACAGGACGAAGAGCCTTGTGACTGCGAACAATCACTCAAGGAACTTGTCAGTGCCTCAAAATGGCAAAAAGTTGGCCTGAGGCGCGCGATTGGCGCGGAGAATGCAACTCGGGACACCACCCACGACGCAGCAAACGGCGCGAGGAAAACAACTGCACGAATTTAGAAGAGAAGCAGGTACACAGTAACTTGGGCGACACAGGGTGACGGAGTGGTGGACCAGTAAAGGTACCCCTTGCCTATGTTTTAATCAGAGACTGATCATAAATCGGGGTGAGTGGACGAAATCCTCGCTTTTACTTTATTGATGAAATCTGACATTAAGGGGACCACGTATTATTGAATAGTTCATTCGTATTTATATGGCCCAAACCCTGCCCCCAACAATGTTATACTTCTCATTTATGTAAATAGTCGCGGCGGGGGTCACTCCCGGGCCGCGCGACAGAGCGAGTTCGGCGGATGCGGCGTCACACGAGAAAAGGCGGCGGGCGTGATCGAGCTACCCCCGTAACTGGGGGGAGCTCGCTCGTCCGACGACACCAGTAGCGTGGCGCGACGACAGGCGGCCGTCCGCGCGCAGCAGGCTAAAGGCGGCGTACGTGCGCGGGACCCTCGTAACTGTATCGGTGTCGTGCGTATCGCGCCCGAAAGTACCCGCGCCGTGTGTTAGGGCCTCGCTCATCAAGTCCACAAAACACACGTAGACCGGACAGGCAAACTCCCATGCAGCCTCAAAGACCCAGCAGAGTGTATAGAGCTGGTCCAGTGTTCCACGGCCAGGACGAAAACCACACTGTTCCTCCTGAATCCGAGATTCGACTTCCTGGCGGACTCTCCTCTCCAGTACCCCTGAGTAGACCTTACCAGGGAGGCTGAGAAGTGTGATTCCCCTGTAGTTGGAACACACTCTCCGGTCCCCCTTCTTAAAGACGGGAACCACCACCCCAGTCTGCCAGTCCAGAGGCACTGTCCCCGATGTCCACGCGATGTTGCAGAGGCGCGTCAACCATGACACGCCCACAACATCCAGAGCCTTAATAAAGTCCGGGCGGATCTCATCGACCCCCGGGGCCCTGCCACCGAGGAGTTTTTATTTGACCACCTCGGTGACTTCAACCCCAGTGATACGAGAGCCCAACCCAGTCCTCAGGCTCTGCTTCCCCAGAGGAAGACGTGCCGGTGGGATTGAGGAGGTCTTCAAAGTACTCCGCCCACCGATTCACAATGTCCCGGGTCGAGGTCAGCAGCGCCCCATCGGCACTATACACAGTGTCGATGGCACACTGCTTCCCCCCCTAAGACGCCGGATGGTGGACCAGAATTTCCTCAAAGCTGTTCGGAAGTCTGCTTCCATGGCCTCGCCAAACTCCTCCCATGCCCGAGTTTTTGCCTCGGAAACCGCCGAAGCCACATTCCGCTTGGCCAGCCGATACCTGCCAGCTGCTTCCAGAGTCCCACAGGCCAGGAAGGCCCGATAAGACTCCTTCTTCAGCTTGACGGCATCCCTCACCGCCGGTGACCACCAACGGTCTGAGGGTTGCCGCCGCGGCAGGCACCGACTACCTTACGGCCACAGCTCCGATCAGCCGCCTCGACAATGGAGGCGCGGAACATGGTCCACTCGGACTCAATGTCCCCCGGAGGTGTGAATTGAAACATCTTCTGACAGGAGATTCTGCCAGCCATTCCCAACAGACCCTCACAACACGCTTGGGTCTGCCGGGTCGGGCCGGCATCTTCCCCCACCATCGAAGCCAACTCACCACCAGGTGGTGATCAGTTGACAGCTCCGCCCCTCTCTTCACCCGAGTGTCCAGAACATGCGGCCGCAGGTCCGACGAAACGACGACAAAGTCGATCATCGAACTACAGCCTAGGGTGTCCTGGTGCCAAGTGCACATATGGACACCCTTATGTCTGAACATGGTGTTCCTTATGGACAAACCATGACTAGCACAGAAGTCCAATAACGAAACACCACTCGGGTTCAGGTCAGGGGGGCCGTTCTTCCCAATCACGCCCCTCCAGGTCTCACTGTCATTGCCCACGTGAGCGTTGAACTCTCCCAGCAGTACGAGGGAGTCCCCAGGGGGCGCGCTCTCAAGCACACCCTCTAAGGACTCCAAGAAGGGTGGGTACTCCTAACTGCTATTTGGTGCATAAGCACAAACAACAGTCAGGACCCATCCCCCCACCCGAATGCGGAGGGAGGCTACCCTCTCGTCTACTGGGGTGAACCCCAACGTACAGGCGCCGAGCCGTGGAGCAATTAATATGCCCACACCGGCTCTGCGCCTCTCACCACGGGCAACTCCAGAGTGGAAGAGAGTCCAACCCCTCTCGAGAGGACTGGTACCAGAGCCCAAGCCGTGCGTAGAGGTGAGTCAGACTATATCGAGTCATAATTTCTCAACCTCACGCACCAACTCGGGCTCCTTCCCTGCCAGAGAGGTAACGTTCCATGTCCCAAAAGCCAGTTTCTGTAGCCGGGGATTGTCGCGCCAAGGACCCCTCCCTTGGCCGCTACCCAGCTCTCTGCGCACCCGACCCCTTTGGCCCCTCCTACAGGTAGTGAGCCCATGGGAAGAGGGTCCCACGTCGTCCCTTCGGGCTGTGCCCAGCCGGCCCCCGTGGGTAAGGGTCCGTATTTTATCATTGTTACAAAAAATGTCATTACTGTGGGGGAGGAACATTTGTATCGCAAAATATGCTGATATTTTTTTTTCTCTTTCCTTCTAGTAGAGCAAGGATATGCTTGGAAATTAAAAACTTTTTTCTCGCCTTATTCTTTTTTTGGTTGAACTCTAGTTAATAGAAACTTGTTTTTTATGTCTTTGCTCTTTTTTTTCTTTCAAAAGGTCAAAAGGTCTATTTTTGAGGCTGGAGGCTCTTGGTTTTGCACATTGGGATACCGGAGAGTAGTACATTACAGTAATTGAGACATGATGTGTAAAACGCATGAATTGGAATCTCCGCATCAGACTGGGACAGCATAGGGTGAATTTTTAGCAATGTTCCGAAGAAGGTAAAACTTTTAATGCAATTTCCATTATGTATTAATGTTTGATGCAATGTAGTGGGCATTCATCACTCTTTATCAAAAGAAATTGGCAAAAGGAGATACATTAAAAAATAACAGAAGATGAGTGGTGGCATATTTGTACAACACAGTGCACATCCACTAGCTCCCGGAATCTGAGGGAATTCAACGGGAAGAATGTTGTCAGACTATTTATTACCCCCAAAATTAGAAGAGGATTTTCCTAGGTTCAACAACCGTGTTGGAGAACATGTGGAGAGGTAGATGTTGACCACCTGCATATATTTTGGCTTTGCCCCAGAATTCATGATTGTTGGCAGTGTCTGAAACTCGTGACAAAAAGTTACCGGACACCAGGGCAGGCAACTCTGAAAAGTTGCCCCATTTTTCACAACTAGAAACACAATAAGACGACTAATCGTAAAAAAAACCATTGTTGCAAACTATTAAGGATTGATAATCAGAAGATATAAGATAACAACACTTTAAAATTAAGTTTATTATAAATATACTTATAACATTCGTTGCATGTAAATGGAATCACTGTTTTCCATCTGCCATCAGTATGTACCTGTATTTATTCATCTTCATTCATGCAATGTTTACTACAAGCCACGTGAACTCCTCTTTCCACGACGCTTTTAATGTACGTTTTCGTTTTGTAGCGTCATAAATTTCGCTTCTTTTGAATGTTTATTCTGGGGTTGAGGTTTTGGCTTGATTCCTAACCACTTATCCATTTTTCTTGTGTTCTCTGTGCGTCTACTTTTGTTAAGATTTATCAATTTAATAGCGCTCTTGCTCGTGATATTGCGGTAAGACGTTTTCCATTGTGTGACGTCATTACCCACGCACCATATTTTGTTTTGCTATTGTTGCTTGCCATGTTGTATTGAATGGAGCCGTGTTCTTGTTTTGTTGGCTGTTGAGGAATAAATATGCTTAAAGGCTGAACCACAATGTCCTGCTTATCTTCTCACGCATAAGGAAACTGCACACTCTGTCATATCCTTAACAACTTTGGAAAATGATGTGCAAATGTGCGACCTTATAACGCTAAGGAAAGTCCGGAAGCCCGAAGTTATTCGATGTCTTCTGATCAGCTGCCGAGTATGCAAATTGCTAAACCAACTGAAATGCCGAAATTTCCAAACCAAACGAAGATTTCAAAATCGGAATAAAGCAAACGTTTGATTTGAAAAGAAATCTTTTGCTTTTTTTTTTCTTGAAAAAGTTGTCAGCCACCCGGGCAGAGACGTTGTGAAAGTTGTACACCCGACGTAAAAGATGCACGCCCCGGGCGTTCGGGCAGTCGTTATTTCAGACACTGTTGTTGGGAAAAAGTATGGTTTGCTTTAAAGATAGGGAATACCTAAAACATTCAAGGTGCTCTATTTAGGCCATCTAACTGAAGATATATTACAGAGAACGGATGAGTACTTGGTTAAAATTTGACTGACAGCTAGCTAAAAAGTAATAACAAAATTATGGCACAAACTAGATATCCCCACCATGGAGCAGTGGGTGTGCACTGTGGAGGAAATGTTTATAATGGAGAGAACCACATTTCGAAAGGGAATACAGAAGACCCAATTTATGGACTAATAGGAAAAATTTATGGACTATAAGGAAAATAAGGACACCACAAACGAACAATGAAGACCTGACTTTGAATAATGACTTGAACATGGAAGATATTCCCCAACACTGCAAAGTTGTTTTGTTTTGTTTTGTTTTTGGTTTTGTTTTGTTTTTGTTTTGTCTCACAACGACTGTGGTTCCAAACCATGCTCCAATGGTACCATTGATCCGTACAGCACTTGCATTGGCATACAGTTGTTCAATGGTCTGAACTCCTTCTGGCCCATGTTGACGTCCACATAGTGGCCAATAAAGCAGCTTTGCCATACTTTCTCAAACGCCTTGTTGAAATCAACAAAAACATGACAGAGATTTTTCTCTTGTGTTGAGAAACTTCTCATATAGGATACGCAGATTAAAAATCTGTTCTGTGGTCCTCCTTCCCTCTCTGAAACATGCCTGTCTTTCGGCTAGGATGTTTTCAGTCTGTGGTTTCAGTCTGTTCAGTAGGACCTTTATCATAACTTTACTCCCAATATACATAATCAATGTTTTTTTATTTTTTTGCTTTTCATAAGCCACTACTTATTTGCGAGAAATGGACCAATAACCCGTCCGACAATGATTTGTTTTTTTTTACGACAAATATAGTCTGCTTGGGATGTAACAGTTCACAGACATCTCAGTTTCATACATAAGTTTGATTTGGGCTCAGGATTTGATACGAACAAATAATTTTCTATTGTTAGCGAGGTAAGTTGATGTATATCTTGTGGTGTGTTATTGGACAAAAAACATTTTCCAAGTTGTCTAATCAATAGGTTCTCTCCTAAATTATTTCTTGTGTTATTGACCGTCTTACTTGATGCCCTACCTTAAGACAAACTGCGCAGAGTTGATGAGAGAGGCATTTTTGAAAAAAGTAGTTGTTGACCTGTCCAATTAATTTAATTGAATAATTAATTTAATTTAATTGTGTTCTTGTGTAAAACAAGACCAAAATGTTTTACATTATTTAATTGATTTTTTGTCATGTAAAACCACATTTTTCTGGGATACAAATGAAGTGAATACTAATATCAATTAATTGATTAAACAAAAGGTTTATGAATTGAATTGAAGAGTCAAGTCAATATTTTATTAAAATTGACACACTTTTCTGGGAACATTTGTTTTTAAATCGTTTTATCAGGAGAATGGATTAAAAACCTTACTATTACTTATTAATCTGAAGATGGCTACAGGTCAACTTTTTTTTTCTTTGCACCAGTTAAGTGGCTCATGTTATTTCATTTGACAAACTCAAATGCACTCAATGAAGTTGCACATTTTAATTAACAAAGGTAATTTATGCAAACATGACGCAAAGAATAAACTCGGGCTGATAAGTAAATCAGCTCGGTGGCCTTGGTGGAGACTGAGAGGTTGCTGGTTCAAGCCTCCTAAGACTTACAACATTGGTACTCATTGCCTCCCTGCTTGGCGCTCGGCATTAGGGGTTGGAATTGGGGGGTTTGGTCACCTAATTACTCCCAACACATCAGTTGGGTTGAGCGAGGGGGCTGGGAATCCCCTCCTCTGTATCAATCTCCCAGAATGAGTCAGGAATGTGTTCTTGACTCTGGCCACCTCCCACTATATATACCTCTGGTATATGTATAATATATATGATAAGTAAATGAAGGCTACAGAAAAGTGGGATCAAGAGCGAACAATTAAAAGAGTAAAAAAACACAGTTGCTTGAACCTACATTGTTAAGAAGCTACTTAACAGAGCAATGTTCTCACAGGCGACTCAAAAACCCATTTTTCACCAATTTACACCCCCTAGTCTGCAAAGCTGCATCTCACAAATTTGGCTTCTAGCCTGATTTGGTCATCAGCCGGTGAGAAGCTTGGTGGATGGTCAGATCGTAACAGCACAGTTAAGCAAGGGTGATAGTTATTTTAAATGTACAACCATTTGTGGCCCCTCTGATTGTAACTTTAAATCCTGAACTCCACAGGTTTTGCTGCAAAGTGAGAATTAGTGTCCGTACAGCCCTGGTTATGAATGAAGGCAACTTCAATTGGCTTTCAAACATGGAAGTTACAGAGAGTGTTTTGGGGCTTGGAATAGCCCTCTTGATGCCTGAGCTTGTTCTGACAACGATGACCAAACCTTTGGAAGCGCCAAAAGCATGCACCTTTTGGAAAAATCGGTTAAAAAAATGAGCTTAGATGAACTTCACATGCTTAGACCAAAGACAAGTGAAGACTTACTTGACCATTTGGTTAGTAACACAATGCCTTCTTACCTCTGGGTGAGACTTCACTGTAGCAACCTCTTCCCACCATTGGGCTTTCTCAAGATGGCCAAATTAAATTTTGGGTTTTTTTTTTTTAAAAGGAAGTGGTCCTACCACCTTGACCAATTAATAAGTAACTGGAAGATAAAGGACATTAATGGTGTTTCACTTTCAGAAGTGCAAATTTAAAAGATAATTATTAGTAACTAAAGTTCAGACTTTGAGTTTTACCTACATCTCAGAAAAAAAAATGGTACTGTTATCCTATGTGCACAGAATTAGAATTATTGGCAAAATACATAGTTTTAAGATGCTAACCAGACAAGACATATAACATTTAATAGTTAAGTGGTCTTTTTTAAGATAAGACAGGTTTTCTTTGTCTTATTTTTTAATCCACTTGAAGTGGCTACCCCCAACCAACCCCCTGTCTATAGGTGCTTGAAATCTGGTGGAGATGCAGCAGTTGTACGCCTGCCTCATTTGAAAGTTGATCAGTCATAGCTTAGTTAGATTTGTCGTATTATCTGTTTCTGCGCTTTGTTTCTGTTACAGAGGCATTTGACGACATACCAACTGTCAAGAAATATATCCAGAAAGCTATAATTCAAGCGAGCAAGCTTCTGCAATCACCCAGTCCTGATTGCAATAACTTAGAGGTTGGTAACTGTTTTGATTCCGATGGAGACCGGTCTGTCCTCCTGTAGCCTGTGTTTGTGTGCACTCTGAATTCTTACTCCTGTGATGATTACATTTCTCATAGAAGCGCATTGCTCAATTTAATCCACCTAATGTTGTAAAACTTGAATCCGCTTCTCCATGTCTTGACGATGCTGTTGAGTTCATTTGATCTTTTTATATGCCTTATTTTCCACTTTATTTTTTCCAAATTATTTTTTATTCTTGCCTTGTCCCTTTTAAGTCCCAGAAAATCTTCATTTGTGGCAACATATTTGTCTGGTCCTCTTACAATTTCTCCTTTGTTTCTAATATTTATCTCATAAATATATTCACTATAATTTATTATTTTAAAGTTTGCCTGATTAACACTGTTGAGTCTTTCCAGTTCTTTTTTTATCCAATCAAGATCAGTGGCTTTCTTTGCTTTGTATTTTTTTCCGTTTTTAATCTGCAGTTACAAAGGAAATTCATATATATATTTAATATTTGTGTGTGTGTGTGTGTGTGTGTGTGTGTGTGTGTGTGTGTGTGTGTGTGTGTGTGTGTGTGTGTGTGTGTGTGTGTGTGTGTGTGTGTGTGTGTGTGTGTGTGTGTGTGTGTGTGTGTGTTTGTCTGTGTGTCTGTGTGTGTGTGTTTTTCTTCTTTTTTTGTATTTTTTTTACAAAAACATGCAAAATACATTAGGAAGTATCAATCATGATTAGAAATGTAATTGGATTTACTTTTTAAGCATTTTAGCAAAGCTACACAGATTGGTTCTTTAAGGTGATAGATTTGAAATGTGTCCAGTTTTGAACTCATTTGTGACATTTCCTTCTCGTAGGAATGCATTGACTCTTTGATTGCCATTGAAATGAAGATTGCCCAGTTTCGTTCTCTAAAGACAAAGTTTGATTTTGCCGAAGCTGAACAAGAAGAGGACAGAGAGAAACTAAGACAGTAAGTTAATATGTTGGATGTATGGACAGCTAGCTTTCTTACTCAACATGACTTGACAAGTCAATAGGACGTCAATATGTTAATAGAATAGAATAGAATAGAATATACCTTTATTTTCATTGTTACAAAATGGGTTAACATATTGTGACAACGAAATTGGGCAAAAAAATGTTTAACTCACAATGCTGGTCAACTATATATGTTAACTGTATGTTAGTACAGTCTACATCTTCATTTTAAATAATTTTAGCAACCATGAATGGATGGGGGATTACCATTGTCATGCACAAGTATCTGTGCCAAATCCCTACAACCAGCCTTAAATGAAGATAGCGGTACTTCATAATCAGAATCACCTTTATTATCATTGTATTGCTACCACAAGATTGCGGTTGCATTCCAGTTGGCAAATATATACAATATAAAGACTCATAAATATAAAATTATAAAGTGTTTACCTCTAAAATAAAGTATTCAAATATGAAATAAATACTGTCATCACCACTGCTATGAAGCGTTACCATATCCCACAGCACATAAGGGGAATGATCCCCTTCTACCTGAGTGGATTTAAGTTTCGGTTCCAAACCACCCAGTTTACCACCCAGTGGCAAGACTTGGAGAAGATGATCCATCAATCAAAGATAAACCAATAAAATGCCTCGGAAAGTGCTACGATTCCTCTCTGAGTGAGAGGGGCAGCATCCTCAGGACTGTAGAGCAGGCTGATGAATGGCTGCAAAGGATTGAGCGATCAGGCATACCTGGCAAGTTCAAGTCTTGGTTGTTCCAGTACGATCTCCTACCAAGACTTCTGTGGCTGATAACGATCTATGAAATCTCTATGACGGCGGTCGAAGGAATCGAGTGGAGGGCAAATTAACATCTCCGCAAGTGGCTTGGGATTCCACCAAGCTTCACATCATTAGGGCTTACATCAGGTCGGGGCAGCTGCATTTTCCCCTGTCTTCGGTAGTTGAAGAGTTCAAGGTGGCCAAGTGTAGGGCTGTCATGATGCTCAAAGATCTCAGCGACGAGATGGTTAGGGACGCGGGCGTGATTACAAGATCCGGGCGTAAATGGGCAGCAGACAGCCAGGTACATCAGGCAGAAGGCAGGCTGAGGTTGAAAGATGTCATTGGAAATGCATGCATAGGGCATCAGGGACTAGGTTCTACCCATTTCCAGCAATGGTCAAAAGATGATCCAAGGCAGAGGAGAGACATGGTGCAGGCTGAAGCCTGCCAATTGGAAGAGGAAGGCAGGTCGTCCAGGGCTGTGGAGCTTGGAGTCCAAGGAGCTTGGACGAAGTGGGACCTTCCAAACGAAGGATCTCCTGGCCAGAACTCTGGAGGTTGGAACCTTTCCTGATCTCTTTCTTGCTCCATTCAGTTTACGACACTTGGACACCACCTGATGACATCTTCTCCTAGTTGGAGGCTACAGTCACTGTTTGAGGGCCTGCAAAGTTAGCACTGATTAGAAGTGTATGTAATAGCACAAATGGAAATACAGGATGGTAGTCTTCCTGTTGGGCATTTGCCTGACGCGCCTCCTCCGGCGTCTTTGGAATGCTCGTGTGCCCTGAACACTCGGGCCTGACTGGGTGATCAGATGGGGACCACCGGTCATTGATTTTTCCCTCCTTTAACCCCAGGACATACCCCGGTGGCGGAGTGATGGCTGGGAAATCTCCCTGCCAACCCCACTGATGCCTTAGGTGTTGCTTGACGACCCCCAGTTCCCGTCTTTCCTCCGCAGCCACAGCCAGAAGCTGCCCTTTTCAGCCTCTTCTGACAGATCTTTAGTTGCTCTCCGGTTGCCAGCTCCTGTGCATCCAAGATCTATGAGCAGGCAGGAGGTTAAGGAGCCCAAAAAACCCCTGCACCCCACCTCCACTGGGCATACTGTAGTTTTCCAGCCCGCCTCCCTGCACTCGGCTGCCAGGTCTTCGTACTTCGTCTGTTTCCTCTCGTATGCTGCCTCTATTCCCTCCTCCCAAGGGACAGTGAGCTCCACGAGGAGGACCGCCTTGCTGGCTACAGACCACAGCACAATGTCTGGCCGCAATGATGCTTCGGCGATCTCCCTGGGGAACTGCAACTGCCTTTTGAGGTCATGTCATTCTCCATTCGCTGGCGGGCGAGAGGAGCCTTCCAGAGTATAACGAGCCAGCCCTTGCAAACTGGAGGAGGTGATTTGACGGAAGAGCTGGCTAACTGTTTGCCTTCTGCCTGCTACCTTCGACTACCTCTGCCAGCTTCTTTAGGACGGCATCCTGCCGCCACCTGTAGCGGCCTTGGGAAAGTGCCATCTTGCAGCTTGAGAGGATATGCTGAAGGCTCGCATTGATGGTACTACAGAGGGGGCAGATTCATCAGTGTCAAACCACAGATGTAGATTTTGGGGGCAGGTTAGTGTGTTGTAGGTTGCCCGGATCAGAAAGCTGAGCCTGGCTTGAGGGATCTTCCACAGGTCGCGCCACGACAAAGGTCTGTCCGTGACCCCTTCCCATGATGTCCAGATGCACTGTCTGCTCTGGGAAACCGCTTTAATGGCCCAACAGAATATTGCAGTTAGACAAGGATATTGCACTTAATAATAATAATGCATTATATTTAAAAGCGCCTTTCAAGCCACCCAAGGACACTGTACAGACAATGAGAAAATACAATGTAAAAAATTGTAAGCGAAATATTAAATAAAAACACGACATAAAATCATAAAAAACATAGGAAATGGAGAAGCTATGTGTTGTAGGCAGTCCTGAACAGGTGTGTTTTTGGACGGGACTTAAAAGTGGAGAGAGGTGTGCAGTTTTGGAGGTCCGGAGGTAGATTTTTCCAAAACTTTGGAGCAGCGCGACTGAAGGCTCTGGCTCCCATGGTGCTCAGGTGGACAGAAGGCACCGACAGTCGGAGGGAGGATTAGAGTATGAGGTTGGATAATTCAGCAGTCGTGGGTGGAGCAAAACTGGAGAAGTGACAAGGAAAAGGAAATTCAGATGGGGAGGGAGCAGACAGGGTTTCCACTTCCTTATTTTCTCTCACTTAAAACTGAAACAAGTTAACGTGACAACTTAAAAGAATCCTTCATGGCACAAAGTTATGGAAATAAGGTGTAGTGGAAATAAGAAAAATGGTACAATGTAAAAAATAAGTACGGTAATTTTTCTTCAATAAAATACTCTGCACAACTTGCAAATGGGAACTAGAAACAAAAGCAGGACAGGAATAGAAAGATACCTCCACTTTTAAATTGTTGTTTGAGAAAAATAATTAAAATTGTATTCACTTGTATGGTAAAATTAAATGTAGGTAACTGTATATTACCTGTTGAATTTGTGACAAAGGAAGGCAACATTAATAAAGGAAAAGCGGAAAGGTAACAAGTGATTGGGGGAGCACATACGTTTCTATAACATGAGTACAAGATTTTTATTTGAAATCAAAGGACCTGTTCTTTGCTCTTTAAGTATTGACATATAAGTTGTAATCAATTATATATTTTTTCAATTTTGATCATTTTTTTAATGTATTGATTTGATGAATTTTCCTACCTTTTTTAAAAAGACATAAAAGAGTCTACTTTATGTGTACATTATGAGGAGCTGTGAAAGGCAATGAAAAAAGTACCGTATTTTCCGCACTATAAGGCGCACCTAAAAGCCTTTATTTTTTTCAAAAGCTGACCATGCGCCTTATAATACAGTGCGCCTTATTTATGGATCAACATTAAGTCGCAAAGTCTTCCAACTAACTTGCAGCCCCCGACTAGATTTTCCCCCGAACGCCAAGTAGTCCGCGGTGTATGCTGGGATTTATATACCGGCGTTTCATTGGCTAACCAATGTGTCAATCATCATTTGAATCGATCACTATTAGCTAAAGTTATTCGGAGGTCAAGGGGCGGATCCTTTTTATCATTTACAGGCTGGCATTGGCTTGAACGGCAGAACAAAGCCTGCAATTGGCCAAAAAAGATGTGTCAATCATCAGTTGAATCGATCACTATTGGCTAAAGTTATTCGGAGGTCAACGGGCGGATCCTTTTTATCATTTACAGGCTGGCATTGGCTTAAACGGCAAAACAAAGCCTGCAATTGGCCGAAAAAGATGAATGTGTATGGCACGTGGTTGACGGCATACAGAAAGCATTTTTTACTATACTGTATTTGTAAATATTTTATTCTCCTGGATTTACTACACTCAGGGATATAAGAGGACATTGGCTGCACATTATAATGAACACAACGACTTTGGTGAGCTACTCCGGCTATATATTATCCCTGTATCTGGTTTCAGACTGAACTCGATGTTTCTGTGATAAGCGGTGCAGATAATGGATGGAATGGAGTGTCTATTTTTAAATTAAACTTATTTCCAAGTGTTTATTGTCATATGCACAGTAAAGTTGCGAGCGAAAAAGAAAATAGAAACTAAGGAATGGTTGGCATTTCTTGAATCCCAAGACTTTAACCTTCCGAATGATGGAACGATGCATTTGAGTGACATCGTACGGACACCGCATCCGCACGTGTTCTCGACACGTATTTGCATCTTTGCAAGCTTTCGGAATGTTAAGGGGGTAATAAGTTTGACTGAACTATCTGACTGTTTTGTCGACGTTCCCATTGTAGCGCCTTATAATCCGGTGCGCATTATGTATGTCAAAAATAGGACCAAAAACTATTTTTTGGGGGATGCGCCCTATAACCTGGTGCGCCTTATAGTGCGGAAAATACGGTACATCATAACTGTCAAACATGCGGCCCGCCAGCCGGATCAGGTACGCTAAGGGTTTTACTCCGGCCCCTGAGTATACGCTGAGAGAAGCACGAGAGAAAAATAAACTTGCAGTTTGAAGTATGCAGTATTTCCACTGGATGCTGCCAAAGCCAGGAACCACTCACAAACCAACGAAAGCTCTATTCAAAATGGCGTCCCTGTTCGGCTGCGGTCACATGGGCTCGCTACAGTTTTTTACACTTCGGCCATAAGACCCAGTCTTCGACTCAGTTTTGACAGCGCACAAAGTCAGCTCGAACTGCAGATTAATATACGATCACAGTTTTTTTTGCTGGATATGCGAACATCCAGAAATCCAACGCTCATTTCTACGATCACTCTGGAGTGTTTACTTAGCCTCGGAGTGCTACGTCAACAAGACCCAGCGGCCTACAAAGCAGCGAAGCAGAGTGGCAAGACAGCGGCGTGACCGGACGAGGAAGCGAGGTTGTCGGGCTGGCTAACAGCTAGGCTAAAGGCTAAACCCTTCAAAACGCCTCCCCCATCCATTTTCCTCTCCAACGTTCGCTCTCTGGACAATAAACTGGACCATTTAACAACTGGAAGTGGCATCGAACCGCAAGATGACGAACTGCTGCGCTAAAATTCTAACGAAGACATGGTTAATCTTATCTATCCCGGCTGACGCTCAAGGAAACTGTGCGGGTCAGATGTATCGACATTTCGTTCTGTATACACGTGTACACGAATGACAATAAAGTAAATCTGAATCTGAATCTGAATTTCTTTCTCTCTTATCTCTTTCTTTCTTACACTTTCTTACCCTCTCTCTGTCTTACTCTGTCTCTTTTTTTTCTCCCTCCCTCTCTGTCTCTCTGTCCCCATTTCCTTTTTCTTCCTCTCAGTTCGCCATTTTTCTCTCTCACACTGTATCTATTTCTTCTCCTTCTTTTTTCTCTCCCCCCTGTCACTCTTTTTCTTCTCTCTTAGACTCCCTCTCTCGCTGTCTCTATTTTTCTGTTTCTTCTATCTCTTTTTCCTTTCTCTGTCTTTTTTTATTCTCTTTCTCTAACTCACTTTTTCTCTTTGTGTTTATTTCTCTTGCTTTTTCTCTCAATTTTTCTGTCTTTCTCACTCCCCCTCTCTTTTTTATCTTTGTCCCTGTCCGTCTATTTATTTTATCCTTTTTTTAATCTTTTTTTTTCTCCCCTCTTTTTCTTTCATTAACTATTTTTGTAAACGCCTCTTTCTCTCTCTTTGTACCTCTCTCTTCTTCACTCGGTCTTTCTCTATTTCTGTCTTTCTTCCTTTCTCTGTTTCTCCTTTTTTTCTCTCTCTCTTACTCTCCATCTCTCTCTCTCTCTCTCATCTCTTTCTCTCTTTAATCTACTAGTGAAGCTCCTGTAAGTTTTTTTCCTACCATGTTCTCCTTGAGCTCAAATAAGTTTTACACCCCTTACAAACGCATTTAAATAAAGTTGTCATTTAGCAGGGGTCACCAAGTTTTTGGGAGCTGAGCGCTACTTTTTGTTACTGATTGGCATGGAGGGATACCATTTTGATGTACGTTTTAAACTAACCAAAATTATTACTATGTTGTTACTATGTTGTATTTATTGGGCATTAAGTCAAGCACTAAAACTTCATGGCATTTAAAAATGAAATTTAGTAGAAAATCGCAATGATCCATAACTGGTGAGATATTTTCGGAACCTGTCCGTTGGCTACTTCAGGTGTTCTTAGAAGGAGTCTCTTGTGCGATATTATAAGGGCAGTAATAGGTGTCATCTTGGTTGGTATGGTTACTTTCACAATGTAATCTGATACAGTGACTAGTTACCTGTTGTGAAACATAATCTGAATAGCATAACCCTGCAGAAATGTAACTTGATTACTTTTGATTACATTTGGATTATTTTAATACCAAAGATGCTAAAAAAAAATTAAAAATCAAACTTAATATACATTAAACTACCAAATGATATTCAAGCTAAATTACACAATGTAAAAACTAATCTTGTTTATTTGTATATCCATTATCACGATAAGTCTCAAAGGGCTGTACAAACTAAGAACAATGTTCCTTCTAAGATGTGATTAAGGGCTATGCAAATAAACATGACTTGACTTGACTAAGCTGCACAGACCGCAGCGGTAGCCCAAGACATACGCAAGCTAAGCGGCTCCTTAAGGCCCCGCAACCACTAGGTGGCCCCCAAGAGTGGTTAACTTTTTTGGTCGCCATTGTCACTTTGTGTGTCCACTCAAAAATACTACAACAGAAATACAACAAAAATACTACACAATAACTACAAACTAAATATCAAATATAGTGCTTAAAAACAGGGACCTCATATATTATTTTTCTTTCACTCTGAAAATAAAAAACTGGTATAGAATTACTACAAAAGTACGACTACCGTAATTCTATACAGACGCTGCCCTACTTACGAAATTTCGGGTCAGGTTCAGGCCCGGGCCCAATATCTTATCTCTACTCTGCGTTGTTTCAACCGCTGGCTTTTGAAGTCAATGTCAGCACGAGATTGAGTAAATGAATGCAGGCATGCATGTGAGCTGAAGCTATGATAAGAGAAAGGGGCGGTTGGGGTGGGTTGTAAGAGTTTCCTTTTGAAAATAAAACATTATTATTGTATTATTTTTAAAATAATGAATATTCAAAAAATAAGAAAATCAAGGTCAGATAGTGCTTGTAGTCCTGCAAAAAAAGTGTTTAAATTTTAACCACGCAGTATAGTTTATTAGGCAAAACTAAAACCTTCTCTTTCACATGGCAGACAATACATACTGTTTTATTTCACATTAAGAGCACATCAGGAACCCATTTCGTTTTAAACACACAAAGTGTTCACATTCTAAATTTACAACAAACTCTGGGAGGGCTTTTGTCTATGTTCTAGTTTTACTTTTTTGAAGTGGGGATGCCAAACCTCTTGACAATATTCGGATATACTAGGCTAAGTAAACGATTCTTACAATTTAACAGGACAGTTAACAGTACAGGTTTGATTCCCGGTTCCTCCGTGTTATATGTCGAAGTGTCCTTGGGCAAGACACTGAATCCTTAATGCCCCCAGCAGGTAAGGCGCCTTGCATGGCTGACTCCCTGGTGTGTGTGAGAGTGTGTGTAAATGGGTAAGTGTGAAGCACATTGTTAAGCGCTTTGGGAGGTCTTCCTTGACTTGAAAAGCGCCATATAAATGCAGAAAATTCACCATTTAAATGCTACAGTGTCAAAGAAGATTTTGGGATTATTCTTTTGTGCTGCAAGCACCTTCCAAAAAAGGCTGATTTTGCAGAGACAAGGACTGCTTTAAACCTCATCAAGCCGTCACACGAGGTTTAACGGAAAGCCTCAAGCTTGGTACCGTCCCATTTTCCTTCAGATTTCCTGCAGTCTTGTTTAAGTGATCCATCTATTTTTTTCAGTAAACCATGGGGCCATCAGAATTGGAACGCTATCGATGTGTTTAATAAGTATAATTTTATCTCCGGCATATGTACTCATGACGAGTCATATATGGCCTCCGAGCCGTAGGTTCCGGACCCCTGGTATAGACTAAATATACAGGACTGTCTCAGAAAATTAGAATATTGTGATAAAGTTCTTTATTTTCTGTAATGCAATTAAAAAAACAAAAATGTCATACATTCTGGATTCATTACACATCAACTGAACTATTTCAAGCCTTTTATTATTTGAATATTGCTGATTTTGGCTTACAGCTGAAAAAAACTCAAAAATCCTATCTCAAAATATTAGAATACTTCCTCAGACCAAGTAAAAAAATAATTTTATAACAGCAAAACTAAATCAAACATTTGAAAATGTCCATTGATGCACTCAGTACTTGGTTGGGAATCCTTTTGCACGGATTACTGCATCAATCCGGCGTGGCATGGAGGCAATCAGCCTGTGGCATTGCTGAGGTGTTATTGATGCCCAGGATGCTTCGATAGCGGCCTTCAGCTCATTTGCATTTGTAGGTCTGGTGTCTTTCATCTTCTTCTTAACTCTACCCCACAAATTCTCGATGGGGTTCAGGTCAGGGGAATTAGCAGGCCAATCAAGGACAGTGATGCCATGGTCAGTGCACCAGTTACTGGTGGTTTTGGCACTGTGGGCAGGTGCCACATCATGCTGGAAAATGAAATCCTCATCTCCATAGAGCTTTTCAGCAGATGGAAGCATGTAGTGCTCTAAAATCTCTTGGTACACAGTTGCATTTACTCAGGACTTGATGAAACACAGTGGCCCAACACCAGCAGCTGACATGGCTCCCCAAACCATTGCTGACTGTGGGAACTTCACACTGGATTTCAAGCAACTTGGATTTTGCTCCTCTCCAGCCTTTCTCCAGACTCTGGCGCCTTGACTTCCAAATGAAATGCAAAACTTGCTTTCGTCTGAAAAGAGGACTTTGGACCACTCTGCAAATGTCCAGTGCTTCTTCTCCATAGCCCAAGTCAGACGCTTCTTCCGTTGTCTTGAGTTCAGAAGTGGCTTGACCATGGGAATACGGCTATTGTAGCCCATTTCCCGGACACGTCTGTGAACTGTGGCTTTTGATACCTGGACTCCAGCTTCAGCCCACTGTCTTTGAAGCTCCCCCAAATTCTGGAAGCGGCTCTTCTTTACAATTTTGTTAAGGCTGCGGTCATCTCTCTTGGTTGTGCAGCGTTTCCGGCCACATTTTTCCCTTCCAACAGACTTTTTGTGGAACTGCACTCTGTGAACAGCCTGCTCTTTTAGAAATTTCTTTTTGTGTCTTACCCTCCTGATGGAGGGTATCAATGATGGTCCTCTGGACAGCAGTCAGATCAGCAGTCTTCCCCATACTTGTGATTTAGTTTACTGAACCAAGCTGAGTGTTTTTAAGGCTCAGGAAACCCTCGCAAGGTGTTTCGAGTTAATTAGAGGATTCAGGTGATTAGTTGAATAGCCTACTTGTATACTTTTTCATGATATTCTAATATTTTGAGATAGGATTTTTGAGTTTTCTTAAGCTGTAAGCCAAATTCAGCAATATTAAAATAATAAAAGGCTTGAAATAGTTCAGTTGATGTGTAATGAATCCAGAATGTATGACATTTTTGTTTTTTTTAATTGCATTACAGAAAATAAAGAACTTTATCACAATATTCAAATTTTCTGAGACAGTCCTGTATATATATGATATTGACATATAGAAAGTACATATGTTTGTTTATGGTGTGTGTTCATTATGTGAAAATAAAACACTTCGGAACATTAAAGAAATGCTTCAAAACTGCCAAAGACGCTTTTAGCCCGGTCACACAGCCTTTCACAGGCGAATCGCGGCTGAATCACGGCCAGAAATTTCTGCCCGTGAAGCAGACGCTGTTGGATGCTTTGAGATCGCGATACAGACGCAATACAGCCGTGCTTTACACGCGGTAAGAAATTCACACGCGGTTGGCCGCGCGAAAAAGTTTTGCGCTGCTCAAAAATTTAGACCACGGGTAACCGGGGGCGGCACAGCAATGCAGCCGCGGTTACCCGCGATAAGGACGCTGAACAGTCGCCGGCCAATTTTGCACATTTTCCACCGCGGGCAACCAAGGGCAAAAAATTTTTTTACCCGCGATACAGACGCGAAAGGCTGTATGACTGGGCCTTTAGAAAAATATATTACTCATTGTTATCAATGGTATATTTTTAGCTTCACACTTCCACTAGAATGAATTGAAATAGTTATACAAATGTTGATGGATAGAGCGAAAAGTAGATTGAGAAAATGTAACGGTGGCAGTGATGCCTTGCTTAAGGAGCAAAATGGCGGCGCCCTGTATGGCTGCGGCTGCATCTGCTCCCAACAGTTTCTCACATTTTGGTCAAAAACCCCAGTCTTCGACTCAGTTTTTGAGGGCGAACAAAGACAACTCTAACTGCAGATTAATAAACGATCGCAGTTTTTTGCTGGATATGCGAACATCCAGAAATCCGACGCTCATTTCTACGATCACTCTGGAGTGTTTACTTAGCCTCGGAGTGCTACGTCAACAAGACCCAGCGGCCTACAAAGCAGCGAAAAAAAGTGGCAAGAGGAAGCGCTGTGACCGGGGGAGGAAATGAGGTTGTCGGGCCGGGCTAACGGCTAGGCTGAAGGCTAAACCCTTCAAAACGCCTCTCCCATCCATTTTCCTCTCCAACGTTCGCTCCCTGGACAACAAAATGGACCATTTACAAGTGGAAATTACATCGAACCGCGAGATGACGAACTGTTGCGCTCTAATTCTGACGGAGACATGGCTAAACTCATCTATCCCGGATGACGGTGTTAGCATTGTGGGGCTAACTGCTTTCCGCGCTGATAGAAGCGGCGAGCTCACCGGTAAGTGCAGGGGTGGCGGACTATGCATTTATACCAGGGGTCGGGAACCTTTTTGACTCAGAGAACCATAAAAGCACAATTTTTGGAAATGTGTTTCAGTGAGAGCCATATAATATATCTTAAGACTGAATTAAATTAAATGTGAGCATAACAAGCGTCTTAATTTATTATTTTAAATAATGATGTTATAATACTCACCATTAATGCGTCTTCTGGTGCTGCATGGTTTGCTGATGGTTTTGTAGTCTGGTTGCTACTTGGTGAGTTAAAGCTTCATGCAGGCATTGACGGCTTCATCCGTTAAATGTGATCGTAGGTTGGACTTGATGTTTTTGAGATGTGAAAATGACTGCTCACATGAATATGTCGATCCAAACATTGTCAATACACCAATACTCACACGCCTCAGTGTGTGGTATGTGACTGGAAGCGCGTTCCAAGCTTTGAGAATCAGCTCGTCTTTGGATTGAAGTTTGTCCAGTTCTGTCCTCATGTGCTTGCTCGCCAACTCCGCTTTCTGTCGTGCAATTCTTTCCAATTCTTCATTCAGTGATTTGAACTTGCTCATCCTCATCTCTGAGGCCTTCAGGTCAGCCACTTCTGCTTCAAAATCTACCAGGGAGACATCAGGAATGCAACTCAGGTCGGCTGTGTTCAGTGAACACTCGTTTGGATGGGTGGTGAACTTAATAAGACCACAGTGCTCACGAAATTCTCCAAAGTGCGCTTTGAACGACTGGAGGAGACCGGATGTGAAGCCAGCTAGCTGGTGGAGATGTTTTGAGTGGGCTCACATGTTGTGTATGCTGAAGGCTAAACCCTTCAAAACGCCTCTCCCATCCATTTTCCTCTCCAACGTTCGCTCCCTGGACAACAAAATGGACCATTTACAAGTGGAAATTACATCGAACCGCGAGATGACGAACTGTTGCGCTCTAATTCTGACGGAGACATGGCTAAACTCATCTATCCCGGATGACGGTGTTAGCATTGTGGGGCTAACTGCTATCGACGAGATAATAAAATTTGAGGAGCCACTCAGTTTTCGCTACCTCAGGATGCTCGTTGCCTTTCGTTTCAAGAAAAATCCGTATTTCGTTGAGGCAAGCCGTAAAACGGCTGAGCACCTTTCCTCTTGACAACCAGCGCACATTGCTCTGCAAAAGCAGACCGTGCAAAGGGGGCATGGCGTGTGTCGAAGTGCCGCTTAACATTCGACTGTTTCATCGATGCAATTTTGTCATAGCAAATTAGGCATACCTCTTCACAAAGGAAAATTCTTCGGGCTGTTCGTCCTGAAATGTACGATATTCAACATATTTTTTTTGTTTCGCCATCTTCTCCGTCGGAGAGTTAGCTTTGAGCTAATGACCAACGGCCAAGTGCCAATGGACGCAAAAGGGGGCGTGTACCTGTGCCCCCCAGTAACGGCCAACATCGGGTATTATCATCCAACTAAAATAGACAATCGCTCGTGCAACTGCAACTCTGCACAAGACATGATCAATAGAAAATCGATGGATGCATTTAAGCAAACGATAATTTTTTCAAACCCAAATCTGCGAGCCAGATTTGCGAGCCATATGTTATCATCAAAAGAGCCATATCTGGCTCGCGAGCCATAGGTTCCCGACCCCTGATTTATACCAACAACAACTGGTGTAGAAATGCTAAGATAATCTCGAATCACTGCTCACGAGACATTGAACTTTTGACGGTGATCTGCAGACCCTACTACTTACCGAGGGAGTTTAGTGCTACCATCATTACTGCCGTGTACGTGCCACCCAGCGCTAATACTAAGGAGGCAATGGACGTTCTCTACCGAACTGTGAGTGAACTGCAGCATGCTTACACCGAGTGCATTTTCATTGCGGCGGGGGACTTTAACCAGGCCAACATGAAAACAGTTCTCCCGCATTTCCACCAGCATGTCAACTTTGCTACAAGAGGTAGGAACACATTAGACTTGGCCTACACAAATATCAGAGGAGCATACAGAGCAGCCCCCCGCCCCCACCTTGGCTCATCAGATCACCTTTCTGTTATGCTAATTCCTGCATACAAGCCCCTGCTGACCAGAGAAAAACCTACAGTGAAGCAGGTGAGGGTGTGGACTGAGGGGGCAATGGAGGCACTACAGGACTGCTTTGAATGCACTGATTGGGACATGTTTAAATCGGCTGCCACTTACAACAACAAAATAAATATAGATGAGTACGCCATGTCTGTGTCAGCCTACATCAGTAAATGCGCAGAAGACGTCAGCAATACCAAAACCATCTGCACCTGTGCCAATCAGAAGCCCTGGATGACTGCTGAGATACGCAAACTGCTAAAGGTACGGAACCTTGCCTTTAAATCTGGTGACGAGGAGGCGCTGAGATCAGCGAGGGCTAACCTGAACCGTGCTATCAGACTAGCAAAGCGATCGCACAGTCAAAAAATCCAGGACCGTTTCCTCACCACAACCAACACCAGGGATATGTGGAAAGGCATTCAGGCCATCACCAGATACAAGCCAACCACCGCCCCAGTGCAGGACACTAGCATGGACTTTCTGAATGACCTCAACAACTTCTTTGGGAGGTTCGAGGCACAAAATGGCACCCCTGCAGCGAAAGCGGTTCCAAATCAGGACGAAAGAGCGCTCCACCTGGACTCATCTGACGTGAGGAAGACCCTGAGAAGGGTCAAGTCAAGTCATTTTTATTTGTATAGCCCTAAATCACGAAGAGTCTCAAAGGGCTTCACAGATTGTTACACTATATTACACAAACTATTTTCAACCGACAAGAGGAGTAGGTTATCCGTATGCAATGGAGTAGAAGTGAGTTTTAAGTTTAGATTTAAACATTTCCACTGAGGTTGCAGATCGGAACTCAGGGGGAAGAGCATTCCACAGCACCGGTGCCCGGATGGAGAACGCTCTCGAACCAGCAGAAGACTTCTTTGCTCTCGGGGTCATCAGAAGACCAGCACTCTCAGATCGTAGGCTTCGGACCGGGACATAGTGGCAGATCAGATCTGAAAGATAAGAGGGAGCAAGTCCATGTATGATTTTGTACAATACTAAGAGAACTTTGAAGTCACATCTTTGGCTAACTGGGAGCCAATGCAGGTTAGCCAAAATCGGTGTTATGTGATCGTACTTTTTTGTCCTAGTTAAAAGCCTCGCTGCGGCATTTTGTACTAGCTGAAGAGACTTGATTCTGGACTTCGGGAGACCGGAGAGTAGTGCATTACAGTAATCGAGACGGGAGGTAACAAATGCATGAATTATTGTTTCCGCATCAGACTGAGACAGTATTGAACGGATTTTAGCAATGTTGCGAAGATGGAAGAAGGCAGTTCTAGTAATTTGCTTTACATGCATCTCAAAGGATAGATCAGGGTCAAATATGACACCTAAATTTTTAACTGAGTCACTCTGTGTGATGTGACATTTGTCAATGTTCACAGCAGTTTTTGAGAATAAGTCACGGCATTTAGAAGGACCAATGACTAACATTTCGGTCTTTTCAGAGTTAAGACGCAAGAAATTGAGTGACATCCACTCTTTTATCTCAGTGAGACAGGCCTCCAAATTTCCACAGTTTAGTATGGAAGATTCCTCCAACGGAAGATATAGTTGAGTGTCGTCTGCATAGCAGTGGAAGCTGATATTGTACTTGCGAATAATATCACCTAATGGAAGCATGTAAATGTTGAAAAGTAGGGGGCCGAGCACTGAACCCTGCGGAACACCGCAGGTAACATTAAAGGGCTCAGATGTCGTTTCACCATATTTAACACAGTGCGTCCTATCTGAGAGGTAGGATCTGAACCACGAGAGGACGGTTCCTGAGAGACCAATCCATTTTTCCAACCGTTCTAGTAGGATATTGTGGCGCACTGTGTCAAAAGCAGCACTAAGATCCAGCAGCAGCAAAAGTGATGATGCGCCAGAATCCATTGACATTAGGAGATCATTTGTTACCTTGATCAGAGCTGTCTCAGTAGAGTGGTTAGCCCTGAATCCTGATTGCATGGATTCAAAAAGGTTATTCTCAGATATGAAAGCATTCAGCTGCTGTGCCACTACTCTTTCGAGTACTTTAGAGAGGAAAGGTAGGTTTGACACAGGTCTGTAATTACTTAAGATTTCTGGATCAAGGTTGGGTCGTTTCAGTGTGGGTTTAATAACGGCGGACTTAAAAGCTGCTGGAACTACACCTGAGGAGAGTGATGTATTTATAATATTTAGAACTGAAGGCCCAAGGACGCTAAAAAGACTTTTAATAAGTGAACCTGGGAGCGGGTCGAACTGGCAAGTTGTCGGTTTGGCCGCATTCACCACTTGTTTGAGATCATCAAGTGACAGTTCACTAAAACCGGCCATTTTCCCAGGGCAGCCACCCTGTCGTGCATTTGTAAATTTCAGTCCTTTAATACGTGTGGTACTAACAATATCTTTTGCAATTTCTTCCTGTATGCATTGAATCTTCTTAGTGAAGAAGACCATTAAGTCCTGAGCAGAGTGTGTCGAACTATCTGCGATAGTCTGTTGCCTTGTAAGGGATGCTACAGTGTCAAAAAGGGCTTTGGGGTTGTTCTTTTGAGATGCAATCACCTTCGAAAGGTAGGCCGATTTTGCAGAGGCAAGGGCCGCTTTATACTTTAACAAGCTGTCACACCAGGTTTTATGGAAAACCTCAAGCTTGGTAGCGCGCCATTTTCTCTCCCATTTCCTGCATTCTTTTTTAAGGGTTCTAAACTCCTCGAGTCAGAATCAAGTCTAGCGTGTTCCCATTTTTATGGGTTGGCAAATCAACCAATTGAATAAAACCAAATGCATCAATTAGAGAACTAAACGCAATAGTAAGTGAACTGTGTAGGGAGTTCATATGAATGTTAAAGTCTCCCATAATTATAATTTTGTCTGCATAGGTTACTAGTTCAGACAAAAGTTCAGCAAATTCGTCTAAGAAAGTTGTGTATGGCCCAGGTGCACGATAGATAGTTATTACATCAATTGACAATTGAGGGGACCGCATCACAAGAGCCTCAAACGTTTTGTAATTATTAGAGGTACGTGTATTAAATTTGAGCGATTTTTCAGAGATTAGCGCAACACCACCACCCCTTTTCAACGTGCGCGCTATATGACTACTCTCGTAGTCTGGGGGAGAGGCATAATTTAGCGCTAAGTGCTAATCCGGGCGTAACCACGTTTCACAAAGACCCATACAGTTAAGTTTATAATCACGAATAATGTTATCAACAAGTAAAGCTTTTGGAGCAAGCGATCTAATATTTAACAGACCAAATCTCAGCTTTGCTGAATCATTTGACTTAGCTGAACTCTTTGTAGTCTTTGTCGAGATCTTCAAAAGCTCCTGGCGTTGTGGCCGTTCGTGAGCGCTGAGTTTAAAGCGTCGGTTGTCCGGCGAGGAATGAATGGTGGAATTAGTTACATCCTCGCGTCCATCCTCGCGTCCATCTTGCTGCTTGGACTTCAAACGCTTCACACATCTACCTGCACGGCAACCACGCTTCTGTTTCCTTTCTTTACGGCGCCGTCGGCGTCGTTTATTAAGAGGAATAGCTGTCCACAAGGATCCCGGGTCTCTTTGAAGTTCACTCGGTATATCATGGGCGGTATAAAAAGTGCCCGAAAAGTCGAAATTTAGACGCTCACCCAGCCGAATAAGTTCGTCCCTACTGTAAGTGTTTTTGGCCACACATGTGTCCAAAAGTGAAAGCAAAAAAGACAAGAGAACGGCACGAGCCGCAAGCATATATCCATGCGCAGCCATCTTGAATCGTTCAATCGGGTCAACACACGGAAGGCTCCAGGCCCGGACAACATTCCAGGGCGGGTCCTTAGGGAGTGCGCCGATCAGCTGGCTTGTGTACTAACAGACATTTTCAACACCTCGCTAGACCAAGCCACAGTACCATCATGCTTCAAGATTGCCACCATCATCCCTGTGCCAAAGAACCCCCTGATCTTATTATTCAACGATTACCGGCCCGTTGCACTGACTCCCATCATAATGAAGTGCTTTGAGAGACTGGTTAAAGAGTACATCACCTCCAGTCTCCCCTCCTCACTCGACCCCTTTCAGTTCGCCTACCGGACAAACCGCTCCACCGGGGATGCCATCACCTCTGCGCTTCACCTGAGCCTGACACACCTAGAGGAGAAGAACACCCATGTGCGGATGCTGTTCCTGGACTTCAGTTCAGCATTCAACACCATCATCCCACAACACCTGGTAGACAAAATGAGACTCCTGGGTTGCAACACTCCCCTGCGGAACTGGCTGCTGGACTTCCTCACTGACAGACCCCAGTCAGTGCGGATTGGTCAGAACATCTCCGATGTCATCAACCTCAGCACGGGCTCCCCCCAAGGCTGTGTCCTGAGCCCCTTGCTGTTCACCCTGATGACACACGACTGCGTCCCTAGGTCCGCCACAAACCACATCGTGAAGTTTGCGGACGACACAACAGTGGTGGGCCTCATCAGGGACGACAACGACCTAGCCTACAGAGAGGAGGTGGAGCAGTTGGTGGGCTGGTGCAGGGACAACAGCCTGGTCCTGAATGTTTACAAAACTAAAGAGATCATTGTCGACTTCAGAAAAAACCAGCCCAACCATGCCCCACTTTTCATCAACAACAAGCCTGTGGAGGTTGTCAGCAGCATCAAGTTCCTAGGGGTGCACATCGCAAACAAACTCACCTGGTCAGTGAACACTGCATCACTGGTTAAGAGGGCACAGCAGCGCCTGTACTTCCTGCGGAGGATGAGGAGAGCCCACCTGCCCCCACCCTCCCTCATCACATTCTACAGGAGCACCATAGAGAGTATCCTGACCAGCTGTATCTCTGTGTGGTGTGGAGGCTGCAGCGCTACCGACTGGGGTAGTGTGAGGAGGGTGACGAGGACAGCAGAGAAAATCATCGGGACTTCTCTTCCCTCCATTCAGGACATTGGCCAGAAGCGCTGCCTATCCCAAGCTAAGAACATTATCAGGGACCCCTCTCACCCCCATCATGGACTGTTCACTCTGCTAGCCTCTGGGAAGAGGTACTGCAGTGCGCGGTGCAGGACCACCAGGTTCCACAATAGTCTTGTGCCCCTGGCCATTAGACTGTTAAATGGTCTATCAAACACATAGTAAATCTAAACTGCTGCTAATCTGTACATCTGTGGGTTTTGTTTGAGTTTTTGCACTACTGGCAGTTCTTTGTAGCTAGCCACTCCTTGCACATCTGTTTCTCTGCACTATTGTACTTACAGCGTTATTGTTACTGTTTACCTGACTTGTTTACCTGACTGCCCATTTTGCACATCTGGTTAGCTACTCCTCTTGCACTATTTGCGCTACTGTAAAATACTACACATAGCCATAATTATTTAGTATATTATTAGCACTCAATACTACAACTCAATACAACATTTTATTTATATCTGTACATTCAAGGAAACTGTGCGGGTCAGATGTATCGACATTTCGTTCTGTATACACGTGTACTAGAATGACAATAAAGTAGATCTGAGTATCAATGTACAGTCGTTTATGGACCGCACAGGCCTTTGTCAATCCTAGTGAGCGCATCCAAAACATTAATGTTAGTTAAACCTGCGTTCAAGGGTGTTTGCGCGGTGTGTGACCTTCTAATCTATGTCCAACAAATGAAAGCTTTACTGTAGGGGTATGGAAAAGCAGAATATCCACATGTTGTGGACTTCCCCCCGCCCCCCCAACGAAATAAAATCCTTTTGAATTCTTGTAAATGCTGTTTTGACATATTGCATTAATATTAGTTGTGCCTGAACAATAATTAAAGGTTCTGGGTGGAAAAATTGTGTTTATTTGTGAAGTCATTGCAGAGTCTCTCGGCTTTTACTGTCAGCGTCAATGGACTATTTGAATATGAAATTTTTCTGTACATTTTCAGGTTTCTGAACTCTCTTTTGGAAGAGCCTGAAGTGTTGATAAATGGAGCTGGTCAGGGAAAGGTTGGTGGCATCATTCAGAGGCTGTTTCTGAATGCACAAGAGGTGAGCAGCTTAGCACTTATTGCACGCGTGTCCGTTTTCACGCAAGTGAACATGTGCAACTGTGTGTAAGAAACTAGACAGTACAGAAGGTTTTCGCAGTTAATGGGTACCAAACAACCCACGAAAAGTGAAAATTCTCAAAATAGTGGCACGTCTTTTTTTTGTCGTGTAGCCTTGATTAGAGCGAATTTTATCAACCGGGGGTTGACTTAGGGTAAGGAAAGAGAGGGAGACAGTGTGAGAGGATTCATTCTTCCAAGGGGAGCCTGATAGAAAATAATTAAATTGCAGTGGGTTAAGGTCACTGTTAAAAAATATATTTCGAAATGTGTCTGCTTCTAGGCTGCCATTGAGGATAAGGACACTGGGCTGATGAGAGAAGAAGAAAGCAAGCTGACTCAAGGAAATGGCAAAACACATGATTTTCCTTCACCAGCAGGCCGGGAGATTTTGTTGCGTTCATGTGTTCCTCAACCAGCACCATATTCCAAGGCTCTTCCTCAACGACTTTTCTGCGTAATGACTAGGGACGAATTTAGACTTGCAGGGGCATTTTCCTCTGACACAGCTTTCTTTTAATTTCTTGTTTTTAATACCTTTTAATGCAGAGTTGGAATCAATGTACCTGGAAATGCAGATCAGTTAGCTGGTTTGATTTCTGACAATATTTTCAAAACATTAAAGATGTTTGTACTCCATATATAAAAAGTGTCTACAACAGAGTTGCCTCTAAGAACAGCTGATGTGTCCACAGACTTGTTCTGAAAATTGCTCATTCGGGCTGGGTCATTGTGATTTTCGAGTAAAAACTTTTTTTTGTTTTTTTTATTAGGTTAACTGAGTCCATTCAACCCTACTTCCGTACTATCTTCAACAAGAAGTCAACACTGCTGCTGCCAGAATGGAATTCTTAAATTGGCCATTCAGTGCACTTGATATAATATATTCTACCAGAATGTTGAAAATAATGAAAATTTCGCCTGGAACACACATATATCCATTTATTGAAATTGTTTAATCTAATTTTGTGTGTGATTATGTTAATTACAGTGCATCCGGAAAGTATTCACAGCGCTTCACTTTTTCCACATTTTGTTATGTTACAGCCTCATTTCAAATTGTATTATTTTAATCTCTTATCTAAAAATTCTACACAAAATACTCCATTATGACCATGTGAAAAAGTTTTTTTTTTAGTTTTTTTGAATTTATTAAAAATAGAAAACTAAGGAATCACATTTACATAAGTATTCACAGCCTTTGCTGAATACTTTGTTGATCCACCTTTGGCAGCAAATACAGCCTCAAGTCTTTCTGAATATGATCCCACAAGTTTAGCACAGCTATCTTTAGGCAGTTTTGCCCATTCTTCTTTGCAATAAGTCTCAAGCTCAATCAGGTTGGATGGGAGACGTTTGTGCACAGCCATTTTCAGATCTCTCCAGAGATGTTCGATCGGATTCAAGTCTGGACTCTGGCTGGGCCACTCCAGGACATTCACGGAGTAGTTCTGAAGCCAATCTTTTGAGATCTTGGCTGTGTGCTTTGGGTCGTTATCCTGCTGAAAAATGAACCTTCCATGTTCCTTTTACTAAGGAGTGGCTTTCGTCTGGCCACTCTACCATACAGGCCTGATTGGTGGATTGCTGCAGAGATGGTTGTCCTTCTTGAAGGCTCTCCTCTCTCCACAGAGGAACACTGGAGCTCTGACAGAGTGACCATCGGGTTCTCGGTTACCTCCCTGACTAAGGCCCTTCTTCCCTGATCGCTCAGTTTAGAAGGCCGGCCAGCTCTAGGAAAAGTCCTGGTGGTTCCAAATGTCTTCCATTTACGAATAACGGAGGCCACTGTGCTCATTGGGACCTTCAAAGCAGCAAAAATCTTTCTGTATCCTTCCCCAGATTTATGCCTCAAGACAATCCTGTCTCGCAGGTCTACAGACAGTTCTTTTGACTTCATGCTTGGTGTTTCTGCTCTGATATGCACACTCAACGTGGACCTTATATAGACAGGTGTGTGCCTTTCCAAATCATGTCAAATCAACTGAATTTACTGCAGGTGGACTCCAATTAAGCTGTAGAAAGATCTCAAGGATGATCAATGGAAAAAAGATGCACCTGAGCTCAATTTTGAGCTTCATGGCAAAGGCTGTGAATACTTATGTAAATGTGATTTCTTAGTTTTCTATTTTTAATAAATTCAAAAAAGTAAAAAAAAACATTTTCACATTGTCATAATGGAGTATTATGTGTAGAATTTTGAGATAAGAGATTAAATTAATACAATTTGGAATGAGGCTGCAACATAACAAAATGTGGAAAAAGTGAAGCGCTGTGAATACTTTCCGGATGCACTGTATGTTTATGATGTGATTAAACAATTATATATAATCATACATTTATTACCAGGTTGATTTTCTGATTTTTTTTTACAAAGTGTTCCTGATTATTTCTCTTGCGTGATGATATGTGTAACAATATAGTAATAACATGAGTTGTTATTTTTTGCATATCAAACTCATAGCCCTTCATGCTGAACAGGGTGCCCTTCATGCTAGTTGAAAAGAAAAATTACCTGCTAAATAATAATTATAATTATGAGAATAGTCATAATCTTGTGCTAATAATACCCATAATCATAATACGAATAACAATCATAACTTACAGTTAAAAACATCATAAGTATTATAGTAACTATGATTATGTAATAGTATAAACTTAAACCCTTGATCATGTGCAACTTTGTCTTGGTGTCTTCAACATATAACACGGCCTACATTCTTTACACACACACACACACACACACACTTAAATTGAGTAAGACACTCGCCAAATAACGTAATCTTTTGAAACGTGCGTTAGTGTTGTCTTGTGCTGGTTGGGCCCTCTGCTTTGCTTTTCATGGAAGGGCTCCAATTATTCTCTAACTGCGATGATCAACAATTCATACATTGCAAAAAGTGTATTCTTGGCCATAAGACACTTTACATTTTCGCGTATTCGAGACAGGTCAAGCATAATCTTTGCAATGCGTTATAGTGTGCTTCAATTGACCATTTTCTGCACCAGAGACGGAAGTGGGAGTGGGGCACTCTGCCAACCCAAAGAAAAGTGGATGTAGTACTTACAGCAGCACGTATGCTATCTCATTCATATTGTGTATGTCAATGGACAAAAGGGTGGACTCTCTCCTTCCTACAGCGCACATTGTGCATGAGTCTGCACGGAGGAAGCAGCCCCTCCCAGCATATACCTTTGTCGAAGTGATGGGAATTCCGTCTCTTATTACATATGTGGCTTTTTTGGTTCAGCTGACAAGCGGCTCATCAGATTCTTTTTGTTGCTTTAATCCATATATTAACAATTATTAGGTAACATTATGCACACAATAAATTAAAAAGTGGGAAAATACAGAAAAAAGACAACAATTAAAAAGCAAATAAATAAAGAACAAAATAAAAGAAACAAGCGAAAAAGACGAACAACATAATGAAGCAAGGAAAAAAAAGTAAAAAGCTAGGTGTCAGGACCAGAACGGAGACAGAACCCACTTGCGTTGCGTTGCGTTTCTCACAAGTTTTATTGGAAGAAAGAGAAAGGGTTGCGCCCACGATCCGGTGATAACTGGACACGGGAAGCAGGTTGCTCTGAACGCGGAAGTGGATCTTCCGTGGCGAGTGATGGCGCTGTCGGAAACAGAAAAACGGGTCAGTAGCCGGGACAGGAGAGCAAAAACTCAGTCGGGGTCGGAAGTGAGTCCTAAACCAGGAAAGGAGAGTAGACGTGGTCGGGGACAAAAAGAGGTTGAAAGCCAGGACGGGAGAGTAGACGTGGTCAGGATCAAAAACAGGTCGAAGCCGGGGGACAGAAGGGAGCAAAAAAAAAGGTGGGAGTCAGGTTCGAAAAAGGCTTGGAAAGCAGTAGAAACATAAATTAAAATGTCTACAGATTAAAAAAAATGATAAAATACAAAACAATTGAACCTTTTAAATACTTAACAGATGTATTCCTGTTGCTTCTCAGAAAAGAGAAGCAACATGGCGGCGCACATGGATGCTGCGGCTAGTAGCTTTCCAGCTAATTTTCTATTTATTACTGTTCTCTTGTCTTTTTGGCTTTCTTTTCTGGACACATGCGTGGCCAATAATACTTATAGTCAGAAGGAACTTGTTCAATTGGGTGTGCGTCTAAATTTCCACTTTTCGGGCACTTCTTATACCACCTTTGATATCCCGAACAAGATACAAAGAGATCCGGGATCTCCGTGGTCGGCCACCCCACTTACGAAGCGACGGAGACTGCTTAGGGACTGTAAACAGAAGCGGGGTTGTTGGGAAGGTGTGTGAAGCTAAAGGAGCTACATCGGCGAAAGGGCAGAGAAGGACATGAAATACCAGCTCAGTAGCCTAGATGGTAGTGTGCCCGCTTTGAGACTGGGAGGTCGCTGGTTCGCGCCTCGTCCGAGTCATACCTAATTGGTATAATGGCGGCGCCCTCTGTTGGCTGCGGCTGCATCGACTCGCTACAACGGGTCAGGTGTATCGACAGTTCGTTCTGTGTACATTGTTACAAAGAATGACAATACAAAGGAAATTATTATTATTATTATTATGTGCCTAATTCCACCAATATTTCTTCATCGATCTTGCCGGTCAACCGACGCTTGAGACTCAACCGACGCCTGAGACTCAACACGCCCAAACGGCAACATCTTGTGACGATCTCTACAAATACTTCAGCTAAGTTAAACGATTCAGCAAAGCTAAAATGTGGTCTTTTAAATATTAGATCGCTTGCTCCTAAAGCTTTACTTGTTGATAATATTAATCGTGATAACAAACTTCACTTGATTGGTCTATATGAAACTTGTTTGAGACTGAATGAATTTTTACCATTAAACGAGGCTTTGCCTCAAGACTACGTAAGCAGTCATGTAGCACGCTCTTTGAAGAAGGGTGGCGGTGTTGCGCTAATTTCTGAAAAAAAAACTCAAACTTACTCTTCGTACCGCTAATAATTATAAGGCGTTCGAGGCTCTTGTTATGCGGCCCTCCCTATTGTCAATTTATGTAGTAACTATCGCGCACCAGGTCCATACTTAGTTGAATTCTCTGAACTGTTGTCTGACCTAGTAACCTATGCAGACAAAATAATAATTATGGGGGACTTTAACATTCATATGAACTCCCCACTCAGTTCACTTACTGTTGCGTTTCGGTCTCTAATTGATACATTTGGTTTTAATCAACTGGTTGATTTGCCAACTCATAAAGATGGAAACATGCTAGACTTGGTTCTGACTCGAGGAGTTTCAACCTCAAACATGACGGTGTTACCATGTACTACCGTTATTTCTGATCATTATATAGTTACATCTGAGGTGCTAGCTAAATGTAGTATTAAAAAAACTGCAGGATTTACCGGACGCAATATAAGCACTGGCACTGTTTCTGAGCTCTCTGAGTTGCGTCGTTTCCTTTATATAAAGACTCTATCAACTCACTCATGAATGAGTTTAATGCTACCCTGGCTAGTGTCCTGGATTCAGTAGCGCCCTTACGGCTTAAGTCACGACCTAAAAGACACACGCCTTGGTTTACGAAGCTAGAGGTCTTCCGTCAAACTTGGTGAGACAACTTGTTAAAGTATAAAGCAGCCCTTGCCTCTGCAAAATCAGCCTACTTTTCGAAGGCGATTGCGTCACAAAAGAATAACCCCAAAATCCTTTTCGACAATGTAGCATCGCTAACAAGGCAACAGATTATTCAGATAGTTCTACCCATTCAGCCCGTGACTTTATGGTCTTCTTTAATAAGCAGATTCAATGCATACGGGAAGAAATTTCTAAAGACAGTGTTAATACATCACATGTTAAAGGGCTGAAATCTATAGATGCGCGATATAGTGGCTGTCCAGGGAATTTGTCCCGACTTAGTGATCTTGATCCAGAAAGCTTATGTAATTATAGACCTGTGTCAAACATACCGTTTCTCTCTAAAGTACTTGAAAAACTGGTGGCACAGCAGCTGAATGATTTTATATCCGAGAACAATCTTTTTGAATCAATGTAATCAGGATTCAGGGCTAACCACTCTACTGGGACAGCTCTGATTAAGGTAACCAATGATCTTCTACTGGCAATGGACTCTGGCGCTTCAGACAGGCACTGGAAAAGCTGGGGTCAATCATGGACAATCCATCGCATCCACTACACAGCATTATCTCCAGACAGAAGAGCAGTTTCAGCGACAGACTGCTGTCATTGTCTTGTACTACGGACAGACTGAAGAGATCTTTTCTTCCTCATGCCATGAGGCTCTTTAACTCTACCCAGCAGAGTAAAAGCCCACATTAAACCACACCCCCTACATTGCATATTACCGAATTTTATTGCAATATGTATTCTGTGTAGCACTATTTAGATATTCTATATAACACGCTACAGTGGGCATTTGCACGTCACACTGGGTATTTGTATATTGTATTCTTTTTGCTTTATTATTGTATTGTTCTCAGCTCAGGGATGCTGCTGGAAATGTGAATTTCCCTTCGGGGATGAATAAAGTATCTATCTATCTATCTCTTTTGCTGCTGCTGGACCTTAGTGCTGCTTTGTGGACCATAATATCTTACTAGAACGGTTCGAAAAATGGATTGGTCTCTCAGGAACCGTCCTCTCATGGTTCAGATCCTACCTCTCAGAAAGGACGCACTTTGTTGAATATGGCGAAATGACATCTGAGCCCTTTAATGTTACCTGTGGTGTTCCGCAGGGTTCAGTACTTGGCCCCCTTCTTTTCAGCATTTACATGCTTCCACCAGGTGATATTATTCGCAAGTATAATATCGGTTTCCATTTCCACGCATGACACTCAATTATATCTTCTGTTGGAGGAATCTGCCACACTAAATTGTGGAAATCTGGAGGCTTGCCTCACTGAGATAAAAGAGTGGATGTCACTCAATTTCTCGCGTCTTACTTGCCACAGTGTTCCACTGTCATCTCTCATCTCTACACCTTTGCCAAATACTCTTGCATTCACCTCTCTCACCACAACAGCCATGGTGACATCACACACCCCTGTTTCACACCAGTTAACACAGGGAACCACTCACTTGTCTCACTCCCTACTCTTACACGTGTCTGCTGTTCACATAAAAAACTCTTCCACCCACTCCATACATTACCATCACCTCCCGCAACGCCTCTCTATCAACTCTGTCATACGCCTTTTCCAAGTCAATGAAAGCTAAATAAACATCCTTACCTTTTGCAAAATCTTTCTCACACACCTGCCGTACTGCGAACACCTGATCCGCACATTCTCTTCCTTTTCTGAAACCACTCTGCTTCTCCATCACCAGCTCATTTGTTCTTGCTCTCACTCTCTTAATCAAGACTCTTCCATACAGCTTACCCGGCACGGACAACAAACTGCTACCTCTCGAATTGCTTCACTCATACTTAGCACCGTTACCCTTATACAATGGCACCACACATGCACTACACCAATCAACAGGACCCACACCACTTAAAAAACATACATTCAACATACATTATATTTGTGGACAGAGGGACCTAACAAAAGGTGCTCCGCACATGTGAGGGGTGAGGACATGAGTAACAAAAAACACAGTCCAGAAAACTCTCACGGTAGGCAAAGTTCAGTAAGTCCAGGAGAGATCGACAGCAAGTACATACGAGCAGGCGAGAAGGAACATCAAGGGCAAACAATGATCCAACAGCTTTAGCTGCTGGTACAGTCTTTAATACTGGGTAATACAGCAGTGGCTGATGAAAAACAGCCTGTTGGCCTCCTCTGGAAGACAGTGCTGTGTTGAATTCTAACAATTCTTAACGTTTTTCAATGCTTTAAAAATATCTGACCTGATCTACTGAAATGAGTCAGAGTGAGGCAAATATCAAATTTGGGTTTTTGGTATCATTGGAAAGTATACAAAAATTAGCTTTCAAATTATACCATAGTCAAAGCTTTATTATAAAATATTTTGATGATTTGGCCATGTGAATTACGGTTGCCAATCCACCTTTTTCTGGACAAAAACCTGAAAAAAAATCATGTTTAAAGTTTTTTTTGGGGGGTTCATTCAAACGTTTTGAAGTTCAAGGGCTAGTCTAATTTTAGAGTTTAATTTTAACAAAGGCAATCATACACATATTAAAAAAAACAAGAATTAGACCGGACTGAAAGACATTTTCAGCACATTTGTCAGGTTCATCTAAAAGGACATTTTGTAAAAATCACCCAAAAAAGGAGACAGAGACTCAAATTTCGGTTTTCACGTGGGAGAAATACTGTCAGCCTTTCTCTTTGGGCGGCAATCCAGCATTTCTCCTCGTGGTTTATTTGGACAGACATTTTATAGGCGCAAGAACAAAGATTAAATGTTGCATCATCATGGTTCGACACAGAGAGGCCCATTGACATCGTCAGAAGAGAACTCAAAGGTTGCAACGTCGTGGCCTGATAAAGAAGGTTTGTCAACATCCTTATCAGGCGGTATGGAAGTCACACCTTAAATAAAAACGCTAAATATGGAGTTACTAACACAGCGGATATATATTGTGTATGTATGTATCGTGGAAAATGTATGATAGATAAGTAATTAAAATCATTCCTACCTAACCCCGTTTATCCTACATTTACCCCAAAATATTTCATCATCAAAGGAACCTCCCTAATGATTTATTCTATCGAATCATTTGTTGGTTAGCAAACTTGGATGTTGTGAGTTCTTGTGAAGTGTCGAATAGGGTTGTAGGAAAAATCAACTCATCATCATCAGCTTGGTCAACGGTGTCACAACCATTACCACTATTCCATTGAACTAGCAAAGGGTACATTTCTTGTATTTTAGAATTTGTTGGAGCAACGGCAGTTGAGACAATTCACACAATCAGCGCGCAGATACATCCACACAAGACAATTATAGAGGTGAACATTGTCATTGAGATCGTCACAGAAAACATCAGATTTTTGTACTTTCCAAATGTTTTTTCCCACCACTTATCCCATGCAGAGGTAGAAACACCCGAGTGTTCCTACATTTTTTTATTTAAGGTGTGCAAGTCTGCGATGGCCCTTGTAAGGGAACCTTCTGGTGATGTATTATTAGGAATAAAGGTACAGCTCTGGTCCCCAAACATAGCACAAACGCCACCTCGCTCTGCCAACAGCATATCGACCACAATTCGTATATATATATATATATATATATATATATATATATAAAATCCATTATCTGCACCGCCTATCCTCAGTAGGGTCGGGGAATGCTGGAGCCCATCCCAGCTTTCTTCGGGCAGTGGGCAGGGGACATCCTGAACTGGTTCCCAGCCAGGGCATTTTATATATATATATATATATATATATATATATATATATATATAATAGAATACAATATACCTTTATTGTCATTGTTACAAAATGGGTTAACATATTGTGACAACGAAATTGAGCAAATATATATATATATATATATATATATATATATATATATATATATATATATAAAATTTATGAATTAAAAATAGGGAAGATAAAATAAGAGGCAAAGTAGGGTTACAGGAATAAAAAAGTAGAAGGAAAGAAAGTAAAAGAAAAAGAAAAGTGGAGAAAGGGAAAGGAATATATATATATATATAATAGAATACAATATACCTTTATTGTCATTGTTACAAAATGGGTTAACATATTGTGACAACGAAATTGAGCAAATATATATATATATATATATATATATATATATATATATATATATATATATAAAATTTATGAATTAAAAATAGGGAAGATAAAATAAGAGGCAAAGTAGGGTTACAGGAATAAAAAAGTAGAAGGAAAGAAAGTAAAAGAAAAAGAAAAGTGGAGAAAGGGAAAGGAAAAAAAGAAAGGAATTAAAAAAAAAAAAAAAAAAAAATCTTATTTCTTTTCATTTTCTCTTTTTCTTAATTTGCCTTTTTCTTGAGTTTTACTTTTTGTCTTTTTTATTTTCTTGTTTTCATACTTTTTAAATTTGTGTTTAGTTTTTTTATTTTCTCATTTCTTTGCTTTTCAAAATTAATAAGGTGCGTTTTGGAGTCTCCATATTCTGTCTTCTTCTGTTTTAAGCACTCATTTACAGTGGCACGACAGAATACAGCGACATATAGTGGGCAAATAATACACACTGTCCTGTCTATTTAACTCTCATATAAAGGCAGGGGCCTCAAACTAGCACCCTGGGGGCCGTGATTTGCCCCTGGGAAGCGAGTTTGAAATCCCTGTTTTAAACACACAAATTGTTCCTTTTGTAACTTTCCAACAAGCTTTTTTACTTATTTGAAGTGGGGATGTCAAACCTAATGAAAGTATTCAGGTTTATCCATCCATCCATCCATTATCTGCACCACTTATCTTCAGAAACGTCGCAGGGGTGCTGGAGCCCATCCCAGCTGTCTACGAGCAGTGGGCAGGGGAGACCCTGAACTGGTTGCCAGCCAGTCGCAGGGCACACAGAGACAGACAACTCACTCGCCCATTCACACCTAGGGACAATTTGGACCACACAATAGTTGAGTCTAAAAAGATATAAACCCACAGCTGACCAAAGAATTCGGGCAGAGGTAGGAATTGAAGTTTAAAAAGGCTACTGCAGTAGGTAGAGAGATCCAATAGCTAGCTTGACCGAATCCCTCTCAACTACTTCCGGTTTCAGTGGCTGCATTTATTGAAAAGTCACGCATGCGCAGTACATACAATGGAGTCACGCATGCGCATTACATTACATACAATGGAAAAAGACTTTGAATGTGACTATGTGTGTGTGTGTGTATGTGTGTGTGTGTGTGTGTGTGTGTGTGTGTTTGTGTGTGAATGATTATTTGTGTTAAAAAAGAGAAAAACAGGTTAAAAAAGTAAATATTTGCAAGTTAATTTGTAACATAGGAGTCTAAGAAATACACAATAACTAAAAGTAGCTTACTTTACACCAATTAACCTGACATGCATGTTTTTGGAATGCGGGAGGAAACCGGAGTGCCTGGAGGAAACCCACGCAGAGAGAACATGCAAACTCCACACAGGAGGTTCGATCTCATGACCTCAGAACTGTGCCACACACGCGCTAACCACTGCGCCGCCGTGCTGCTTATTCAGGTTTATTACACTAAATTAATTATTCTCACAACATAACAATACAGTGATCAAATAGAGGATTTTGATCAACAATTAACTGCAAAATACAAAAAGAAGATAAATGATCAAATTAAATGTCCCTGGAGGCATCACTTGCGAGCAATTTCGCTGCCTAGCTGCCTCAGCATGTTTTGTATAAATCTAATCTCTCTGATTGAAATTATGACACAATTCGTCTTTCGGCGCATTATGTATACTGTATGTGATTGTAATCCTTGGAAAGTCTCAGTAGGAGCAGCTCCTGTCTGGGATACAGGCGAGGCTATCGCATTATCTAATGCCGGCATAGTTGGGCCGTCGCAAGAGTGACCCCTTGAGTAGTGCGTGTGGATAAGATACAGGTTTACATATCTTAGGCCGCATTTGTGTGTCAGAAAAGTTAAGGTGGTACTTATTAGGGGTGGGAGAAAAAAATAAATTAATGTATATGTAACGGGTGTAATAATAACTTTTGTTTTATTGAAATTCCTGCTGAAATATGTGTATAGTTTTTGGTAAGTGTCTTGCAATGATCAGTCCAACAGTGCCACCTGCTGGTATGGGGTAGGGTTTGTTTTGGCTTTTGACATGTGACCGAAAGGCGGGGTTTTGTTGGCAGTCTACAGAGTGAGCTGCCAACGGTAAGACACATCTTTTGGTGCTCAACAAAAAAAGTTAATTTCAAACATTATAACCACAGCTGACAAATCTCTCAACATGCATAGTAATGTGATTGATATTGTCAAGCTGTTTGGATTTATTTTCGTTTTGTTTCTGTTGTACTAAAATGTTAATTCCCCTTGTAGAGATCAAAGCCAGCAGAGAAGCTAATGTTGTGACTCGTTTCATTTGCAAGAAAATTGTACCCTTTTTTTATACTCCTTATTATTATTGTTATTTCTATTTTCTCATATATATAAAAAGGATGATGTTGGTTAAATTCAGTTTAAAGAAAAAGATGTTGAATTCATTGTAAACGTTAAAAAACACTATACGATCTCTTGTTAAAAGTTTCTTGTTAAAATGGAGGTAAAAATGTATTGTGATATTCTAAAATGTATTTTATGTAAATTCAAGTCACATTTCAAGTCAAGTCACATTTATTTATATAGCCCTTAATCACAAAAGTGTCCAAAGGACTGCACAGGATTACAATTACATAATTGCACAATTACCTGATATTAAACCAGCATGAGGGCAAGGAACAACTCAAAACCTCAGTGTGAGGAAAAAAGAGAAACCTTGAAAAAGGACCTCACATATGGTAACCCCCCTTCCAGGATTGACCAGGGTGATTAGCATTACTGTACACAGAATAGTAAACACTAGGTAAGATGTTGAAGATGTCCGTAAAGTGCAGGACAGCAACGACGCCCCCAGCCTGTAAACTAGTCCAGAAAGCCTATGACGGCCACGACGCAGCTTCCCATCTCTGCTAGCTGGTAAATGCAGGGGTTGACATGCTTCAGGTCAGACGCTGGTCCGCTGACTCATCTCAAATCGTCCTCCTCCCTCGTATCAGCCAGGCAGGCAATCGGAAAAAGACAGGACAATACAGAATATGAGGTGGGCATCAATCATAAGCTTTGGAATAGAAGTGTGTCTTAAGCCTTGATTTAAAAACTTCCGTTGAGGTTGCAGATCTTATCTCCGGAGGCAGGGCATTCCATAACACCGGGGCCCGGATGGAGAACGCTCTCGAGCCTGCAGACTTCTTGGCTCTCGGAGTCACAAGTAGACCGGCATTTTCCGAGCGCAGACTCCGTGCAGGAACATAGGGGGAAATCAAAGAGATAAGAGGGTGCAAGCCCATGCAAACATTTATATGTTAATAAGAGAACCTTAAAGTCACATCTTAAGTGCACTGGGAGCCAGTCCAAGTTGGCCAATACAGGAGTAATATGCTCAGACTTTTTGGTCTTAGTCAAAAGTCTGGCTGCCGCATTCTGAACAAGCTGCAAACTTTTAATGCTAGACATCGGGAGACCAGAAAGCAATACATTCCAGTAATCAAGCCGAGAAGTAATAAACGCTAACATCTAACGTTCTAAACTTAACATACACAACAACACGTGTCAACATGGCTTAATAGCATAAATTAATTACATAAACAATATGTGCAGCATGTCAAAATAATATTTTGCATATACAACAAATGAATACCAAAAAACACTAACGTGAAAATGGCGCCACAGGAAGACGTAGGTCAAACAAAGGGTCTTGACTAAGTCAAAACGAGACCATTTGCTTAACTTAAAAAGAACCCAAACACAAGAGACAGAGCGCAGCCTCTAATCGGCCTACCTTTCGAAGGTGATTGCGTCTCAAAAGAACAATCCCAAAGTCCTTTTTGACACTGTAGCATCGCTTACAAGGCAACAGACTATCGCAGATAGTTCGAAGCACTCTGCTCATGACTGAATGGTCTTCTTTAAAAAGAAGATTCAATGCATACAGGAAGAAATTGCTAAATACATTATTAATACCACACATATTAAAGGGCTGAAATCTACAGATGCACGACAGGGTGGCTGTCCAGGGAAATTGTCCAGTTTTAGTGAACTGTCACTTGATGATCTCAAACAGGTGGCTAATGCGGCCAAACCGACAACTTGCCAGTTCGACCCGCTCCCAGGTTCACTTATTAAATGTCTTTTTGGCGTCCTTGGACCTTCAGTTCTAAATATTATAAACATATCACTCTCCTCAGGTGTAGTTCCAGCAGCTTTTAAGTCCGCCGTTATTAAACCCACACTGAAACGACTCAACCTTGATCCAGAAATCTTATGTAATTATAGACCTGTGTCAAACCTACCTTTCCTTTCTAAAGTACTTGAAAAAGTAGTGGCACAGCAGCTGAATGATTTCATATCCGAGAATAACCTTTTTGAATCTATGCAATCAGGATTCAGGGCTAACCACTCTACTGAGACAGCTCTGATCAAAGTAACAAATGATCTCCTACTGGCAATGGATTATGGCGCTTCATCACTTTTGCTGCTGCTGGATCTTAGTGCTGCTTTCGACACAGTGCACCACAATTTCCTACTAGAACGGTTGGAAAAATGGATTGGTCTCTCAGGAACCGTCCTCTCGTGGTTCAGATCCTACCTCTCAGATAGGACGCACTGTGTTAAATATGGCGAAATGACATCTGAGCCCTTTAATGTTACCTGTGGTGTTCCGCAGGGTTCAGTGCTTGGCCCCCTTCTTTTCAGCATTTACATGCTTCCATTAGGTGATACTATTCGCAAGTACAATATCAGCTTCCACTGTTACGCAGACGACACTCTGCTATATCTTCCGTTGGAGGAATCTCCCACACTAAACTGTGGAAATTTGGAGGCCTGCCTCATTGAGATAAAAGAGTGGATTTTCACTCAATTTCGTGCGTCTTAACTCTGAAAAGACCGAAATGTTAGTCATTGGTCCATCTAAATGCCGTGACTTATTCTCAAAAACTGCTGTGAACATTGACAAATGTCACATCACACAGAGTGACTCAGTTAAAAATTTAGGTGTCATATTTGACCCTGATCTATCCTTTGAAACGCATGTAAAGAAAATTACTAGAACCGCTTTCTTCCATCTTCGTAACATAGCTAAAATCCGTTCAATACTGTCTCAGTCGGATGCGGAAATTATAATTCATGCGTTTGTTACCTCCCGTCTCGATTACTGTAATGCACTACTCTCTGGTCTCCCGAAGTCTAGAATCAAGTCTCTTCAGCTGGTACAAAATGCTGCAGCGAGGCTTTTAACTAGGACAAAAAAGTACGATCAAATAACACCGATTTTGGCTAACCTGCATTGACTCCCAGTTAGACTTAGATGTGATTTCAAGGTTCTCTTAGTATTATACAAAATCATACATGGACTTGCTCCTTCTTAACTTTCAGATCTGATTTGCCCCTACGTCCCGGTCCGAAGCCTACGATCTGAGAGTGCCGGTCTTTTGGTGATCCCAAGAGCAAAGAAGTGTTCTGCTGGTTTGAGAGCGTTCTCCAGCCGGGCAACGGTGCTGTGGGATGCTCTTCCCCCTGAGATCCGATCTGCAACCCCAGTGGAAATGTTTAAATCTAAGCTTAAAACTCACTTCTAATCAATAGCATATGAATAACCTACTCTTCTCATCGGCTGAAAAATAGTCTGTGTAATATAGTGTAATAATCTGTGAAGCCCTTTGAGACTCTTCGTGATTTAGGGCTATACAAATAAAAATGACTCGACTTAGATCAAATTGTAGTCATGCCGTAATCCTTATTTTAACTAAATGTACCTGTAATTTTCTTACGTTTTTTCCTGCAACTGTAACAGAATACAATTAATTTTTGATATGCTTAATTCGTAACGCTGTTACATGAATTCCTTAACTCCCTAACCCTGGTTATTATGAATTTCAAAATTTTGGGTTGCCGAGCCCTACCTAGTACCTTTCCAGAACAATAGGTGGCGACGTGGATAAAACAAAAAGTAAAAGCCCACCCTTTCTCACAACGAACAACAGCGAGGGCAGCGCACATGATCCAATACTACTCAGTCAAAATGGCTGCCACCGTTTCGAATCTAAACAGAGAAAGAAGTGGCTCACAATCGAGCTCCCAGTTTGATCAAGACGTCGGTGCCATTCAGGTAAAACAGACAAGCATCCGTTTCAGATGAAAACTAAATATGTCTCCAGAAATACGCATCGAAATACAAGCGGGGCCTAATGCAAACAGCTGTACACGTCAAAATGTCCGTACAATTCGGTTTGTCAAACTGATATAAATAGTGTTGTACGGAAAGTTTAAAGCTAACTTTGAGAATGCTTAAAAATGTAATCTGACGTGGTGGCGATGACACTGCAGCTGGGGCCGGGAACCCATCTGAAAAAAAGAGCCATAAAAGCAAAAAATAACAAAACCACTCCAGACCACAGCTAATTCTTCTGTACATTGTATTTCACTGACTTGATGATTTGATCGAGTCTAATAGATAATAATAACAATAATTCCAGAGCTTGTAACATACATTCAGTATATATACCACCAAAATTGGTCTCCCGCCCTCAGTTACCTAAGAGCCTTGAGGCTCAATTTGCCCGTCATTTTGTCCAAAATAATGTTTACATTAAAAGATGCAAAGTTCTTTGGTGAAAAATGTCACAATACTGCAAACGTATGAGAATACCTTGCGCCGTGTGCAGAGATCCGCCCACCTCTACTGCTCACCCAGTCAAATTGTTCTGAGTGGTTTTCTGGCGTTTTTATTTTTTTACAGTTTGACCAGTGTAAAATAAATAAAAGGCTTTGCTCAAAATCTACAAAAAATGAGAATTAAATTGATATGGCAGTTAGATCCAGTTTATCTTTCACAGGAAGCCTGGGCAGATGAAGAGCAGTACATCAAGTGTGCTGAGATCCTTGAACTTCTTTTGGTCGCCGGATATTTCAGGGCACGCATCAAGGGGTTGTCACCTTTTGATAAGGTACAATTTTTAATGATATTATGTGGGACAAAAGGGGAAGTCAACTGAAATGTTTTATGAGAAAATATGATGAGAACATATAGTGAGCAGCCATGTAAGTTTGAAAACTTAAATGTGCAAAAATATTGCATTTCTGAAATAGTTGAAAGTCTCAAATTTTCCACGTTTTAGAATAGTTCTCAAATGTGTGACCTGCCTCAATCAACATAGATTTTAGATATGTTATTTTCCAATGTTTGCTCAAAAATTTCCTGGTCGGACCAGTGTGTTTTCATAGAATGGAGTTACAACTACAATGCCGAGCGAAAGTATAGGCCACAGTTCAGGCTTCAAACTTTAAGCTAAAAACAACCAGAAAATATTTCCCAAAAATCAACATGTGTGAAACTCATTAAGAGGAACCTAATTATTTTAACATTTTATATTATACAGATGCTCCCTTACTTACAACCATTCGACTTACGAAAATCGGTAGATGCGAACATTTTTTTCGATATGTCGAAGAATATCCGGACATTGCTGTAAGTTAGATTTTGTATTGTGTGCACCTTTTTCCAAGTATAGGACAGTCCTGTAGTGCTTCTTTCTGCCGCTACTGGTGTATTGCGCTGTGAGCGGTCACCCTGCACCCACCCCGAAGAAGAAATTCGCTTTCTCTTCCTAGTTAGTGTGTAACCATTCGATACTGTGTCTCCAGCGCGGTAAGAACTTTGACATTTTTACTGTTTAATATCTCGTGCATCAATCGAATATATGGTTGGTGTAAAGTGTAAAAAAAAAAAAAAAGAGGCGAGCGGTTGCATTTGAAATTAAAGTGGACTATGGAAGCTTGATGCTGTTGAGAAAATGGTTGAATCCCATAACTAGGAGGAAAAGAAAGCGGATTTCTGGGATGGATGCTGGGTGATCTCTCATAGCGCCACACCCTGGTAGCGCAGAAAGCTTTACAGTAATGTGCTATACTCAAAAAAAGTTGCACACAATACAAAATATTTCCCGACATCCCGAAAAAATGTTCGTATCTACCGTTTTTCGCAACTTGAATGTGTGTGTGTGTGTGTGTGTGTGTGTGTGTGTGTGTGTGTGTGTGTGTGTGTGTGTGTGTATATATATATATGTGTGTGTGTATATATATATATATGTGTGTGTGTGTATATATATATATGTGTGTGTGTGTATATATATATATGTGTGTGTGTGTATATATATATATATGTGTGTGTGTGTATATATATATATATATGTGTGTGTGTGTGTATATATATATATATATGTGTGTGTGTATATATATATATATATATGTGTGTGTGTATATATATATATATATGTGTGTGTGTATATATATATATATATGTGTGTGTGTATATATATATATATGTGTGTGTGTATATATATATATATGTGTGTGTGTATATATATATATATGTGTGTGTGTATATATATATATATGTGTGTGTGTATATATATATATATGTGTGTGTGTATATATATATATATGTGTGTGTGTATATATATATATATGTGTGTGTGTATATATATATATATGTGTGTGTGTATATATATATATATATGTGTGTGTGTGTATATATATATATATGTGTGTGTGTGTATATATATATATATGTGTGTGTGTGTATATATATATATATGTGTGTGTGTGTATATATATATATATATATATATATATATATATATACTGGACTGTCTCAGAAAATTAGAATATTGTGATAAAGTTCTTTATTTTCTGTAATGCAATTAAAAAAAAACAAAAATGTCATACATTCTGGATTCATTACACATCAACTGAACTATTTCAAGCCTTTTATTATTTGAATATTGCTGATTTTGGCTTACAGCTGAAAAAAACTCAAAAATCTTATCTCAAAATATTAGAATACTTCCTCAGACCAAGTAAAAAAATAATTTTATAACAGCAAAACTAAATCAAACATTTGAAAATGTCCATTGATGCACTCAGTACTTGGTTGGGAATCCTTTTGCACGGATTACTGCATCAATCTGGCGTGGCATGGAGGCAATCAGCCTGTGGCATTGCTGAGGTGTTATTGATGCCCAGGATGCTTCGATAGCGGCCTTCAGCTCATTTGCATTTGTAGGTCTGGTGTCTTTCATCTTCTTCTTAACTATACCCCACAAATTCTCGATGGGGTTCAGGTCAGGGGAATTAGCAGGCCAATCAAGGACAGTGATGCCATGGTCAGTGCACCAGTTACTGGTGGTTTTGGCACTGTGGGCAGGTGCCAGATCATGCTGGAAAATGAAATACTCATCTCCATAGAGCTTTTCAGCAGATGGAAGCATGTAGTGCTCTAAAATCTCTTGGTACACAGTTGCATTTACTCTGGACTTGATGAAACACAGTGGACCAACACCAGCAGCTGACATGGCTCCCCAAACCATTGCTGACTGTGGGAACTTCACACTGGATTTCAAGCAACTTGGATTTTGCTCCTCTCCAGCCTTTCTCCAGACTCTGGCGCCTTGACTTCCAAATGAAATGCAAAACTTGCTTTCGTCTGAAAAGAGGACTTTGGACCACTCTGCAACTGTCCAGTGCTTCTTCTCCATAGCCCAAGTCAGACGCTTCTTCCGTTGTCTTGAGTTCAGAAGTGGCTTGACCATGGGAATACGGCTATTGTAGCCCATTTCCCGGACACGTCTGTGAACTGTGGCTTTTGATACCTGGACTCCAGCTTCAGCCCACTGTCTTTGAAGCTCCCTCAAATTCTCTTCTTCACAATTTTGTTAAGGCTGCGGTCATCTCTCTTGGTTGTGCAGCGTTTCCGGCCACATTTTTCCCTTCCAACAGACTTTTTGTGGAACTGCACTCTGTGAACAGCCTGCTCTTTGAGAAATTTATTTTTGTGTCTTACCCTCCTGATGGAGGGTATCAATGATGGTCCTCTGGACAGCAGTCAGATCAGCAGTCTTCCCCATACTTGTGATTTAGTTTACTGAACCAAGCTGAGTGTTTTTAAGGCTCAGGAAACCTCGCAAGGTGTTTCGAGTTAATTAGATGATTCAGGTGATTAGTTGAATTCCCTACTTGTATACTTTTTCATGATATTCTAATATTTTGAGATAGGATTTTTGAGTTTTCTTAAGCTGTAGGCCAAATTCAGCAATATTAAAATAATAAAAGGCTTGAAATAGTTCAGTTGATGTGTAATGAATCCAGAATGTATGACATTTTTGTTTTTTTTAATTGCATTACAGAAAATAAAGAACTTTATCACAATATTCTAATTTTCTGAGACAGTCCAATATATATATGTGTGTGTGTATATGTGTGTGTGTGTGTGTGTATATGTGTGTGTGTATGTGTATATATATACCAGCTC